>NC_137512.1:13597500-13787500 GCF_041902795.1 Electrophorus electricus
CCAGTCCATCGGCATTGCAATTGAGTGAAATCACTTCCAGACCCTCAGCCTTTCAAAGCCTGACTTCATCGCTTTCAGGTTCATGGGATGAGTGTCATGGACTGTGAGCTGAGGGACCTGTTGCACTAAACCAGCCCTGGTCAGAAGGGGGCAACACTTTATATGGCAGCCAGCGCTTAGCCCATATACCATATACACTAGTTACTAGTTAGCTAGTTAATGTGCTATTATCAAGCTAGCCTCGTAATATGCTTCCAATGGGTTGACGGGTGGCTATGTCAGAGTATGTTTAATTGAAAGTTAAACTCTGGTGATTTTTTTAACAGACAAATCACTGTTATGCATTAGTACCTGTTGTCCATAAACAGCTTGTTCTCATTGAAATTAGTGAAAGAAATGCATTTTTGACAAATACCAAAATGTCACTGTGAGCCTCACCTTAGTATTTCCAGGAGTGGGTTAGAGGCTGAATTTCAAACATGCAAGACATGTCACTTCTACAGGACCAGAATGGCTCTCCAAAGGACAACGTCCATACATATGATGTGAGGACCTCATAAACTGATTGTAATATGCACTTCTTCTCATGTTCTATATAATACCATCATTTTAAAAACTGTTTGTTTTTATACTATTCCACCTCTGTTTGCTACTGTCCTTGAATGCTATTTACAGACTATTTTCTCATTAATACATCCTTTACAGCCTACAAATCATTCCAAAATCCATACACCACTTTGCCTTGATGGGTGGCAATTTAATGGAAAACAGACAAATCTATTCTCCATTCCTTGTCTGATTTGGTTGCCATTTAACTTGTCTTAGTGCCATTGTACATATATGGGATTCATTTCTTTCAGCAAGGGTTGCCAAACCTTGTCCTTACTTCCATTAGCAAGCATGTGCACAGATAGATGGCGAAAGCATGTCAGGAGCTTAAATAATTAGTTTCCTCCTTATAGATCAGTCAAAGATTATGGCATATATTATGTGCATGTACAGGTGTGTTTCCCACCTGCTGGCTATGCTACTCAAAACACTACTCAACCAGAGGTCCTGACCCCTGTAACTCTTTCACTTCCTCGGAAAGATAGCATGTCTCTGCCGACAGCAACGCCACTGTTTTTATTTGTTACCCTTCATTTCAAGTTATTAGCTGGACGAAACATGATCAGCAGGCTTTATGCCCATGGCATGCATTTTTTTCTCTGCCTTATTTCACATTTCTGATACCTTACTGATGACCCATTAAACCCCCTCTGCATTTGATGTCACAGGGCGATTTGTCTTCAGGTCCCAGGAGATGGCGTGCAGACCATTGGCCATCTTTGAAGAGGCTGGAAGTGATACTTGCTGATGTCTAACCAGAGGAGAGGGGCAAAGGCTCCTGAAATTGATGGCATCACTGGTCCTGTAGTGCCACAGTTCAGGAAGGGGAAAACACTGGTTCACTGTGCCCTAGAACAGCAATGGGTGAGTGGGGGCATTTTGTGTGTGTGTGTGTGTGTGTGTGTGTGTGTGTGTGTGTGTGTGTGTGTGTGTTTGTGTGTGTATGTGTGTGTGTGTGTGTGTGTGTGCTTTACAAGGACTAAATTCTGCTTGATTCCTGCTCAGGATGTTGCCCTGGAGCTCTGATTTGGGAGACGCCTGATTAGAACCCTTTCAGACAGTCTCATGCATGCTGGCAGAGATGGCTTTTATGAAGTAAATAATCTATTAGGTGTCACTGACTGGAAAAAGATGTGGACTGATTGGAACCAGAGGGAGAATGATGTCACTGAATTGAGCTTGACCGGTAGTGCAGTTCATGTGAAAACTCTCGAACTCATTGCCTTTTTCAGACACCCCCTACTACCTTGCTGTTCACTCTCCCATAATCACCTGTTATTCACAAGTGATTAGTTATCCACTTATAAACTCCTACTACTTAAATTAATATACAGACATCCACACATGCACACATAATACAAAAATCTGTTGAGGGCTCCTCTCACAACCTTCTGTTATATCAGCTTTATGATAACCAATACCTTGATCATGATTAGCAAGTGACATTTAATCCAACCGTAATGTATACTCTTCATAAATAATGAATGTAGACACATTGTAGACTTATTTTCAACCTTTAAAAAGAGTACTGTTTTCTTCACCTTTCCACGAATATGAGGCATATAAACTCACTCTGACTTAACAAACTGATTCATATTATAACTTATACTCAATTAGAATGTCTCCACTCTATCCAAACTACACCAGCAGTTCTCTGTGCTAATTTTAATCCGTACTTTCTAAACCAATCATTAATAACAAAACCATTGATTTCACACACTGGCTACATGTAAGGAATGTGTTCTAAGGGCCACAGTTAGTCAACTGCTGGGGGTCAGAGGATTGGATAAGTAATTAAAGTGAGCATACACACAGGCCTCATGTTAGTGACAATCTTGTAAGGTGGAGTGGAAGCATCATCAACAGGGCTGCAAATCGTCTCTCGGCCTTTGGGCCCAAGCAGAAGAGACGTTTTATATATCTCCAAGACAAATGCTTGAGCAAAACCACACTTTTTTAGTCCACACCAAGCAGCCCGCCATTGGTGTCTGGGTGCCGCATGAGCTAGCCCTATATATCAACTGTCAATATGCTACTTGGTGTGGATGACGGCAATTATTGCAGTTAGCATGAATGTTTAGCATGACTGCTTTTTCAGCATGAGTTAATGTGGTTAGGATGAAATGGATGAAAGGTCCTCAGACAGTTACATTTGTTTGTGTGTTTTGTCTTTCTCACTGGTCCAAACTTTGCATAGGAAGATGAAAACAGTTGGGGCCACATGAAAAATTTATGAAAAGTTCTCTATCAGGGGCATTAGCATGAACTGAATCACTGTTTCATACTCTTGCTGTCTTTGGCTTCTGTTTTTATTGTTACAATACTTGCTTGAGATCAATAAGACATCTATAATGCACTACTGTTATATATATATATATTTTTTTAAAATTATTAAACTGCACATTGTACCTTTATTTGTGTAAATTTTTCTAAAGTGTTATAAATTGTTTCCAATAGTCTAACTCCTTCTTTTGACCCAGTTCTGAATAAGAGATTAAAGCTGATGCAATGGATTTGTATAGTTGCAATATTTGGTCCAAGGTTTTACATAATCAATTACTTGAGAATTTGGTGCATTGCCACTGTTGGCAGGAATATATTTTTGGAGATCCTAACCATTTTTGGGGGGGATCTGTGACTTCCATCACCAGGGAGCAATACATCAAAACACAAAGAACCTATGTGTCCATGTTCCCTGTCTATCAATGCAAGAACTCAGTGCTGTAAACATACCAAGCTCTCCAACAGCTCTTGACATTTCATAATGAAAGATTGCCACCTGCCAAATCTAACCCTCATAAAATGCCTAGCTGCTGCTAAGCTGCACTGTGGTAGGATAGATATTAATTCAAACAATAAATAAACAAAGCTCCAAAAGAGATCTGCGACATAGAATCCTATGTGGGTACTCATGAAGAGGGGGCTGAACAAGAGCTATCGGCTGCCTGGCAGCATGCAGTAGGCACACTGATTGTTTCCACAGTTCATGGTGGGCCCCACACTTGGCCGGTGCCTCCCTTCTCCAAAACCTGAAGTGTCTATCTTTAGCCAGGCCTAGAACTTTTCGTCCCATTGTTTGGTCTTGACATTAATCCTTTAAAGAGACCCTCATGAAAAGATCTGATCCGTTTCCTGAGGTGGCTTACCCATGCCGGAGGACGGATTGCTTTATTAACAGTGACGGAGAGATCATTTTCTAAAAATACAGGCCAGACCCCTCTATAAATCATTTTGCATGGCCCTGATAAAGGAGAGGAACCATGAGAAATTAAAATAACGTGAAGAGAAACCACACACTGGCAGCCAATGTGATGGGATTGGTACTGTTTTTGATTGAAATAACATGTTGTCTTTTGAGTTCCCACTTTGGGAGAACCTAAATTATAGCGTTTCTGTAGTTTGAAAAATGCCTCTGGTAGGGAAAAAAATGCAGGGAGAAGAAAATGTTTCTGATATATGAAGATAATCCCTCTTATGGCTAAATGGGACCTTGGCACTTTGGGTTTTTCACAGAGCGTGTTCACCGCAGAGGGAACAGGACTCAAGCTAGTGACTGGAATTTTTCCCCTTGTTGTTAAGTAGAAGAGGATCCATCTTGCATAATAGGACGTCCCAGACCACTTTAGCCTTATCATGCCCAAGACCCCTTAATTATAAGTGACTCCCACTAATTTCATGTGTTTCACCAGAACTTGATGTCACTCTGATTTAAAGTGCCTTTAGCAGAATGCTACTTGGCAAACCCCTGCAGAGTGGGAAACAGCCTGTACTAACAGTACACACAGAACAGAGCATGGCTGCTTGTGTGAACAATTTTATTGTTCTACGGCAATTCTATTCCACCCAAAATGTGAAATCTGTACATTTTAGTCTAGGAAGAGAACTTTATTTTTACTTTTAAAAAAAGGAAAGCAGCATTTAAAATAACATGTTCGCATTCTTTTTTAACTCCTCAAATTGCCATATATGCAAATGTGTAATTCCTTCTTTTGGCAGACACTCATGACAGGGGAAGCAGGCTCTTCTGGTGCCCCTAGATCATGGGCATTACCCCTCTGGCATTTTGACCTCAGGATAAAATCAATCTCTCTCTCTCTCTCTCTCTCTCTCTCTCTCTCTCTCTCTCTCCAGAGACATCCCTCCTGTTAGCTGCCCTATCCCTTCTCCCCCCCCCCCCCCATCTCTTACTCTCTTGCTCAGCCCTGCCCTTGTACATATGATGGGAGGCCTGATTAAGGCCTGGTAGTATTCAGAGAAGCCCACAGCTGGCATGCCAAGTCGGCCCCTGCGCTGCTATGGCTCTGAGTGACATGTGAATTACAGTTTGCGGTAATGATAATAAGTGTGCAAATCTGAGCCAGAAACTAAGTTTTTCAACCGTCATCTATTCATATTTGGCACCATCTTGAAAGCTGTATTCTGGAGCCATTTGAAGAGGCAAATAAAAATGACAAGCTGACTGTTAAAGAACTGCTGATTTTTCACGTACTGTTTTAATAGCATTTGCTTGCAGGCCAGAGGGTTTTTTCATATTCCATTTCATTTACAGGCCCTTCTTCCATGATTTTACCCCCACCAAAACCACATCCAGATATATGAACCACCCAATTTATCAGGGACAATCTAAACATAATAACTACCATGGCAGAATGGCTGTGATGAAAAATGTTTTTTCTTACAACAATTGAGATCAGTGTGAAAAATGTCACTGACGTAGCCATCTAATTTTTACTTTTATGACAAGGTAAAAACAGACTTCTTCCCAAAACCCACAGATTGTGAATACATTACAAACTGATGGAGTCTGTTTTTTCTTCAGTTCAGACCTGCCACATCCACTTAGGAATACTGTACAACAACTTCAAAACATGAAACCCATACCAGATCCCAAGCGCTTTCATTTTCTGTGTTCTCAGTAGCCTGGGCCATGGTGGCCTGCTTATTGAAGCGTTGTCTATTAGTTTACCATCACTGAGCACAGTAGCCACTCAACCAAAAAAAAAAAAAAACCCAAATAAAACAAACAATTTCTTCAAGTGCCTCTACAAGAATGTTTGGAGAAGATGCATATGTTACTCTTACTCTGACAACAGTACATTTAGCTCTGACATGTTCGAAAACAAAAGAGGAAAGCTCAAAAGATGTTTTATGAGCTGTCATCTCACATGGTGAGAGGCTCTAACGGCTGTGTACGTTTAGCTAAGCCGAAGGTTTGGAGCCAGTGACCACGTAATGGGTATTTCCTTTCTGAATGGCTTTTTGATGGTCTCCATGGCAAGTCTGAAATTCATTATCAATTTGGGCTTGTTTTTGTTTCTCTGACCGCAGTCATTAACTACACAGTTGCCGGTGGCCAGGAGTGCATAAGGCTTGGGAGAAGAAAAGAGATGTTGAGAGAACATTCAAATGTAGGGAAGGATATGCAGATATGGCATATGCAGCCAGTGAGAATAAGCAATAAGAATGCAATGAAGAACAAAGCATTGCACTTCAGAATAACTCAGTCAACTTCCTGTAGCAGAAATAAAGAGTGAGAGAGAGTGAGATGATTAAGTGGAGCAGGAGTACAGCAGTGATAATTCACAACACACTTGTGGCAAAAGGTTGCATCTTGGCAATCACTGGCTGGCAGAGAGCCCAAAAACCCCTTCTGCCCTTCCAGGACCTCCCCGATCTGAGTCACCCCTAGGGGGAGGGACTGCCAACAGCCAAGTTGAATGAGGCAGTAAATGCTGGATGCAGTGGCACATGAGCCATTAAATTCTGCACGCACTCTGAGCACAGGCTCTGAGAAGTACCAGGTCTATAAGCTCACGCTCAGGAGAGAGCCAGGCTTCCAATGTGCTCGGGGTTCCCCAGAGGTCTCAGTGGTCCTAACCAAGACTTCAAGCAAGAACACATTCACTCACATGCAATGATAATATCTTGCCACCTTTATAAACCACACACAGGAGAGTAAAACTTAAAGTAAAAGTGATGTGATCACAGTTTTAAACTTTACAATAAAATTTAGAATTTATTCTTCTGTACATCAGGAGGATTCTCCACTGGGAGACTGACACAGACTTACTGTGTACATATAGCTGATATATATAGCCAAAGTGCATGTTTCTCTGGAACCTTGTATACTTCACTTCACTTTGCTTTCAAAGCTGATAAAGGACCTCTGTCTGAAACATCCTGTTACCATGGAAACCTACAATTTTGATTGAGTATGTATATATATTCCCTGTCTCATCCTTCCTTTAATCAACCCCAGAGACCTGGGAGGTTTAGGGTATGGTGTAATATTTACATTTATGGCATTTAACAGACACTTTTATCCAAAGCAACTTACAAGTTTGACTGGATACAACTTGAGCAATTGAGGGTTAAGGGCCTTGCTCAGGGGCAACTTGGCAGTGCTGGGGTTTGCACCAGAAACCTTCAGATTTCTAGTCAAGTATATTAACCACTGAGCGACCACTGCACACATTTGAGGTTGTATTTGAGATTGATGCTGTCATTCCTGGGATCTGCTGGAGCCAATCCTCCAGCTTAAGGGTCACAGCCTTTATCACTTTACCACACTGACTTTATCACCACTGGGACACCTTGGTGTTAGCCTTCCACATTTTTTGATTTCCTCTTTCAGTCTCTGTTATTTCTCCAACTTTTCATATTCCTTCCTTTGGATGTTTCCATCACTTGAGACTGCCACATCTATTACTACTGCATTTTTCTGCATCTTATTTACTATGATGTCTGGTTGGTTCACCATTTGTCTTGCAAATCTGTCTGGATCTGGAGGTCCCACTGAATCGTAGCCTTGTTGTTCTCCACCACACCCATATGTTCCTGTATATGATCCCTGCCACCTGGTTGTGTCTTTCAGGGCATGATTTCTCTGCCAGTATCTTGCATCCTGCTACTAGGTGTTGGATCGTTTCACAGGCTCTTTTGCACAGTCTGCATCTTGGGTCTTGTCTGGTGCACCCTTGCTTTGATTGACTGTTGAGGAAGCACCATGCTTGCACAGCTAATGAAGGACATCTGTCTGAAATATCCTGTTTCTCTGGAAACCTTATGTATTTAACTGCAATTTTGAGTATCCCTACATCTTTTCTACAGTACACTGCAGTTACCCACCTGGAATCTTCTTCTACAATACACTGCATTTACTTACCTGGAATCTTCTTGTTATGTCTTATATAAGTCATTCCATACCAACTCACCTACAACTCCTAGTACATGTCATGAATTTGTTTCCTGTGAAAACTTCTATTAAATGAATGAGACCATGTATAATTCTATAGCTTTCTCCAAATGCTTTTTTATTTATTAATTTTTTAATTTGGTCCTTTGAAATAAGTATCACCAATTGTCCATTTTTTACTGGATTGGGTTGAAATTTGTACTGAACAGCCAACAAAACCCAAAGGATGATTTGTAACATGTTAACATAAATATATATGTTGTGGAATCAAATTAATAAACAAAATCATTTTTGTCCAAATGAAGAATATGTAATTAAAAAAAAAGAATATCTCTATTTATCACTTTCTTGCAACCAAATTTTGTTACTTTTCTAAACATTTTTCATAAATTCTCTGCATATTTGTATTTGTTAATTAATGTGTGTCAGTTATTTTCTTTTTTTTAATCCATCTTCGTCATTGCAAAATAAACAAAGGCTGTGACCCGGACAAGGAACTATTGAAGTTGAGTAGTGGATGTTCTTACTTGACAGATGATGCCAGTTTGTTTGCATCACTAGATGTACATTTTTGGTGAAATAGTTACCAAATAATATAATTATTCAGACAAAGTGTTGTGATCCCATCAACTTACATCCCACATTAAATTTGTCCTATTTAATATTTAATATGTTCCACTGGCTTTGTTCACCATTACATGTGTAGGAAATGGTCATTTACATACAATTATTAAATGGTGAAGGAGAAATGTAACTTCTTTAATCAACAGTGAATATTAACACTTTCCCTTAAAAAAGGAATTTTTTTCTTGGGAAAATATGCAGTCAAAATATTTTTGAAAATTTAATCTATGGCACCCATTGTTTATGCAGCACCAAATAACTTTTAGATATGATAGGAATATATTACACAGAAACAAAATTTGGTTGCAAAGAAATGAAAACTAGAGGAGATATAAATTTTTGAAAATGAAATATTCTTTGTTTGGATAAAAATGATTTATGTTCATTTATTTGATTACTGTAAAACATTTAGCAACAAATATTTAAATGAATACATGTTGCAAATTATTCTTAGTTTTTCTTGAATGTTCAGTACCAATATCAATCCAGTGCAGTAAAAAGAATAGACAATTGGTGAGGCTTAGAATACACATACAAAAAACAGCAAACGTGACAAAGTTTATCTCAGAGAGAAAAAAATATAAATCTTAACTAAAGATATGTGGAGTAAATCTGTAGGAATTTGGAAGGTCTCATGAATTTATTAGATTTTTCACATTATATTTTTTTCAAGAAAACCCATGTCATGAATTGGGAGGTCTAGGTGAGTTGGCATGGAATGATCCATATATATGTACATCATGTTTATACCATATAGCATATATTTTTTTACCATATATTTTTTAACATTCCATGAAGACGGTGATATTATTAATGCTTTTAGGGGATAAAGTGTTATCATTTTTATCTTAATAGCACATGTTAAAGTGTTGAAGTGGTAAAGCATTAAACCATGCACATTTGAAGCGCGGGCAATAACCACGCTGGCCACAAACTGTTCAAGCTGATATCTACTTTTGGTTTGGCAAGAAGTAATGAAACACATCTACCACCAGATTAAAAGTCAATATGGACTTTGTTAAACATGTATCGAAAAGAGCAAAACTGTTATGCACACACAAGCAAGCAATCTGTCATTGATACTTCACTTTGTATTTCAGAGGTTGCATTAAAACTAAATTGAATGCAGTTACTGTATAATACAGTATGTATACATATACAATATTTTTAATGTCTTTCACTGTGTTCTATAGTGGGTTGCCTAAAGCATTATATTCATTTTAAATTTTTTACAGCTGAGTTGGCTTCATGAATATATGACTAGTAAACTACTTAATGTCAAATGCAGTGGCTGTTCCAGATCCCCAAAGCAATAACACAGGTAATTAGAACATGCTTTGCACATAAGCTTGGTTGCACCAATTAGGAAACATTGTCACATATTGACAGAGTTAATAACTACACTACGGTGCAGTAACTATGCAAATATTATGTATTTCAATGAAGTGCAGAACCACTCTGAAATATGCTCAGCCTCTCCTGGTGTGTATATAATAGTAATAAATGCCCTCACAGTAACACTTAATCTTTTCTGCCAGCCAATTTATTTTCCCTTACTACACAGTGTACTGATTCTTGGAATGCTAGACCACTAGATAACTGAGGCACATGGTGGAGCTTGCCTTTAAAACGGACATGTACGTCATTGTTCTGGATAAGATACTAGACAAATGACAATTGATAACTATAGACAAATTTGCGTATTCTGTTCACGCTAATCATATGATTACTTCCACAAAATATAAAAGCTCTAAATCTAATCTAATTAAATTAATTGGCTTTCAATAGTTGAATGATTAGATTGTAAATCAACTTGCATTTCCTATGTTGTATTAATGATGGTATGGCACATTTAGTTCATCACCTGTTAATCTGTTCATCACCAAAACAGGTTATGCTGAAGTGTTATCTCTTTTAAATGTTTGGATGCCCAGTAAAGTAATATGCAGTGGAAAAGATAACACCAGTAAATAGTAAATAAAAATGGATCATATTCAGATGACTTTGGTGGAACTCAATAACCAATCAAAAAATGTGTATCCTTTTGTCCATGGGCTCCAGTTGAGTGGCATGGTCAATTAAGTCCCTCGTCAAACCGTAATTCTTTGTATCTGTCTTGAGCCTCTTTGAGTCTGCTCTTAAAAATGAGTAAAGTTTTTAAAATTATTTTGTTGCCGACTATGGTACCATAAAAGAGGCAGTATTCAATGTTAATGCCTCGATAACAACTTTTCTGAGAGGCTCTGATGAAGAGCAGATGTGGCCTTCGCTGTAGACTCATGGAGTGGAGGTGATGCCATAGTCTGTGCCATATGAGTTTGTCACCCCTATAATTGAAAACCATCCTTGCTTTCCATAGCTTTTCTCCATTGCTTTCTCCCTACTCTGCTCTTTATCTTTTCTGTTCTCTGCAAGCCATGTGGGTGTAGCCAACCATCCCTCCGTCTCGCACGGTGTGAAATGCATTTACCAAGAATACATGAGAGGATGTTTAAAACCTAGGTCTGTTGCATTATTGAAGTCAGATGGGCGGTGGGGGAGTATGTAAGAATGTACACATCAAACACAGACAAGCTGGAGAAGACATACATGCCACACACTGTTGACCTCCTGCGCGAATGCTCCCATACCTGAACATTTAAAAAGAAAACACATACAGGAAAGCATAGCTTCTGAGACCCTCCTCTGCCACTCCAGAGGTTCCGATGCTGGCCTGTGCTTGAGGAAAATGGAGTGTGACATGAGAGTAGAAGTACCTGCGGGCCGCCCTGGTTGAAACAGTTGAATACTGCCAGGGCAGATTTCTTGGCTTCCTCTGCCCTACCCTGGCACCAGAAGATGAGTGAGAACTGGCAGGGCAGTGGTCATCCTGGCCACAAACCTTCACAAAAAAACCCCTTCACATTCTGCTCTGTGTCACTCTGAAGCCCTAAAACAAACCAGCGGGGGAGAAGTCGCTCCCAATTAGTAGCTGCTTTGGGCCTGGCTAGCGCTGCTGTCTGCAATTAGCCTCCTGGTTTGGGCACCACGCTTGCACTGCACAAAGCCTGCCAATGTTTACAGAAAAAAACTCCATGCAGAAGCTCTGATTTCCTGCCAGCGTGTCAGCCAGACCTCATGGCTGACACAGAGTCAAACTAGTTATGGACTTCAGCTAGTTGGTATTCATTACTATCACCTATTACTATGAAGAAGCAAGAGTTTAACAATCCTGAAATCATGTCACAAAATAGAATACTGACTGACAATTGAGCACAGTTCAGTTTGAGACCAATGTATTCACTATTCACTTCACATGGGGTGCAAAGGCTGTGCTTATCATAGTTTCCAAGCATACCTTAGGGAACTTTATTTGATGCATATCATTTAACTAGTAATCAGTCATTCATGGTGCATTTCACATAAATGCTTACTTTGCCCTCCCCAACTGATTGTATGAAGTGCAGCACCTCAGCGTACAGACTATGTAATTGAACACAGAGTTTGGGTTGGCCAGGATTCCAAAATGCTTTGGGAATAGTTCACTCAGGTAGGGTTCATCACCAAACAACCATGCAGGTCTTAAAGAAATCATCGTACAATTGGGTGGCCAGCGTGATAAACTTCTCAGGCTTTTTGTATATATTTGCATGTAATCTCATTCCCTGATTTAAATTAAGAATTAGATAGTAATTTCACCTATAATAGCTCGGTAAGTTAATTATTTGAATTGATGGACATTTCAAGCAAGACATGTTGATTTCTAGCAAGAAGCTAACAAAATAAAATGAAAAGACTAACAAATGTAGGTCTAAGCAAAGGTAAAACTATCGTCGAGATGCGATAACAGCACTCTCGATAGTCTGATTGTGGAAACGTTTCAGGACGTCTGTGGTACCTCATTTCGGAAATCATCAATGTTGCGGTAATTACATCTGATCAAGGGACACTTCCGAACTTTGCTATAACTCCAGAAATAGAGCGAGTGTCTAGTTTCAAGCCTAGATTAGTATACGTGAAAATATTTTATTTATACTAATTTTGTCCAATTTTACCTTGAGAAAAAAGAAAGAAAAAAACACACCTTCCTAACCGTTTTCAAATTTAATATCTCCGAATGGCGTGACTATTGCAAGAACTTGTCAAGTGACTTAATTTAATCAAGTCGAATAATAAACATTCGAAACGTCATGCGTGTATAGTAAAAAGTTAAATATTCATCCAGCACTATTAGGCTACAACAAGGGAAACGCTGAAATAAAACAGTCAGCTGGGATGTTAAAAGGGCTCGAAAAAAAGGTTTTCAGAACAGCTTGTGGAAAGTAGTTACTATTTTGATAAACGCGTTTCAAAGTGTCTAACATGGCAGGTGGAAATTATATTTCAAATATTTAAAAATGTACAAACAAGTATAGTGACTAAAGAAATACCTATATGTTGTGACAAATAAACAAACAATTCACGAATTGTGGTTAGTTTTCAACTGTGATTTCTATTACAGACCAAACCAGAGTTCGACATATACATAACTTTTTTTCACTGTTTTGCAATTGCTTTGTATGATTGAGATATTTTTAAGTCGTTTCTAAAAAAAAATTTATACATTTATTTGTGTAAAACGGATTTATTTTTCACATCAAGCAGTAATTTAATAATTCAAACCTGTCATTACGAGCTGCTTCACGGTGTTCAGTATGACAGCTTTGGCATTATGAAAAACAGACAGATCGCTGCACCAAAGCGGCTCAGCGAGTGGAAGAAATTGCAAAAGACTTTATTTTACGGAAAGCCCCCTAAATTGATATAGGAAATGTTAACTTTAACCGAAAAGGGGTGAGTTTCACGGAGATTTTTTAAATACGCGCTTCCAGATGGTAATAGTTAGCAAGACTAAAACAATTGTTCCTGGATTTCATTTCTCCCTTCAAATAAATTCTTTTAAATTCGTATTTGAAATAACATAAAAGCAATGCGGCTTTGAGAACCATACCGACTAATGAAACAATCTGTCAAGGATAGCTACATCAAAAATGTTTGAAAAACACCATGGACTACATCAGATCAGACTACATCAACACTGTAATACAGTTAGCTATACGGGCAGGAGAAATATACTAACTGAACTTTATTTATTTATTTTTTTAATTTTAGATAACAGTGACATAAGATATATTTAACAATTGTAAAAATCAGCAAAGATAACTTTACTAAAGTAGTAAAACAGAAAGAATAGTGTGTTTTACTGGACAGTCACGAATGAACCTATATACTATTTTATTTTAAATTCACATTCTAAAATAGACTAAAATATACTATTAGGAGCTGAAGTTAAGTTGAAGTTAGTATATGAATCACGGCTTGTCGTACAGCTCATTTGCAAGTAATAATATTCACAACATGGTTGGAAATATGCTCGTTTTTTTTCAAAGTTTAGTCGAGACAGAACCTAGAGTGTCAGGATAATGGTTTAGTTTTGGTTAGCCTAAATATGATTTATTTTAAATCTATAATTGATTTTTAGATCAAAGTGTTTCATCGTGATGGACACAGTACACGAATGTTGTAAAACTGCACGCACTCGGAGTGAAATCGCTGTATTAAAATGTTTAACATGCTTTTATGCATAAAAAATGAAAAGTGTTATATGGCCGGAAGGCATTTTCTTCGCTCTATAAATTGTAAGTACTGCAGTCCGTCCTCTGACCTAGAGTTAAACTGACTTCACATAAAAGAAGTTCAGTAGTTGTCGCTTGTACTTTTGGGAGTTTCGCTAATCTATCTTTCCTCTGCGCTCCTATTGGTGCCTGGCCGTTTGTGAATAAGGGCAGGTCTCTACAGTCAATGAAAGGGAGGGTGGTGTGGAGGTGGATGGGACGCGCTCAGTAAAACTGGAAAAGATATTTGGGAATATAAATACAAGCGCGCACGCTAGAGAAATGTAATATAAGGGTCTATAAAAACGGCAGGGTAGTTGAATAAAATTAACGAGTTCCTCTTCCTGGAGTAAGCTGAGTGCCGGCCATGCAAAGTTTAAGAGACTTCGGAGACAGACGTTCGGGTGGCTGTACGAGAATGCAGGGGCTAAGCTCTAGAGCCCATGCTTTTTCAGTGGAAGCTTTGGTTGGGAAAAGCTGCAAAAGGATAAAAGTGGAAAACTTGATGGCTGAGAAGTTGCATCTGATCTCTACAAATGACAGAGATTCGGATACATCGACGGGAACTCTTGTCAGCGAAGAAGAGGATCACGGTTAGTGTATTTAATTACACCGTCTTTTTAAGGTCATTTTTACGTTTTGACATATCAGTGCACGAGAAATGTACGCTATCTTAACCTACCTGTAAATATTTAGCCTTCTGTATACAGGCATGAGTTATATATTGTTTCAATGAGAAAGCATTCTAAATGTGCATAATACTAAAAATGAAAACAAGACGTATGTGCTAGAGCCAGAATCCCACACAAGACTGTAAATATACCGTTTTGCTCATAAAAAAATCGACTTTCCTGCTTTTTTCTCTATTATTATTTTGGGTAGAATATCAAAACGAGAAGACGCATGAAACTTGCGCGACTTCGGGGAAGCCCACAGAAAACATACCTGGTCCTGACACAGACATCCGAGTGGAACTCCAAGGGTCCGACCTGTGGAACAGATTTCACGAGATTGGCACAGAGATGATCATTACCAAAGCTGGGAGGTGGGATGTTTTTTCAACTAACCTTTCAAACATTAATTTTCTGATTACCAAAGCTTAACACATCTTATAACAGTGAAGTTCCCGATCGAATCTTTAAACAAGAAAACTAATGTTGCGAGGATAACTAACAAAACTAACAACTAACAGCTAACAACTACCAACCAACTCCAAATGCAATGGAAAAAGGTTAAGAAGTAATGATACATTTATTTTTTTATTTTATTTTTTATTTTTTTTTTGCAATTTTAGGCTAAAAAGGTTCTAATGCTAACTTTAAAAAAATCACATTTTAGTTGTATTTACCTAACTAATGTACAACAGAACAGTACATTTACAGTTGCACAGCGGTATGAAGCTTTATCTGTATATCACTCATTAACAGACATCCTATCCAGTAGTCTAGAAATGACAAAAAAAAATACCTCATTTCCAATTTAGCTAAAATAAACTGTTAATATTCCAATGTCCACAACACTGAAAGGTCTCTCAAAATTTTTATCAGGAGAATGTTTCCATCTATCAGAGTGAAAGTGCGGAACCTGGACCCGTTTAAACAGTATTACATCGCCATGGACATTACGCCTGTGGATTCAAAGAGATACAGGTAAGCGACTAAATTTAATTTATACAATCTTAAAAAATAAATAAAAATATAAAGGCTGAACCACTTCTAGGCAGATAAGGCCACAAACAACATCTGTATGAAAACGAAATAGAAGAAATAAACTGGAACAACTTAAATATGTCCGACTAAACTGATTATTCAATTAACTCTGAAGATATACAAAACTAATTTTACTACTGAAGTACAAACAAGTAATGTGTTATAGCAACTTCAAATTACAGGTAAAGTGACATAGAATATGTACTTTCAACGCTGAACACGCTGTGAAGTACCACAACAAAACTAAGGAACAATAAACATAAAATACTTATTTGCACTTTAATAAAAAGAAATGGACCAAGACATGAATAAAAATGAGCTCCACTTCACAACTCGGACTACTGTAAAGCAACTGACAAATAAATGAATTTATTACTTTTCTGGAATAGTCCATTTTGTTTAATATGTATAAATAAATTGGCATAAATGTCACCCCTTAAAGACTTGTAATTCTGTCCTATAAATGATAAATATCGTACCGTAGTCTTTAAGTTAATACACTAAGATTTAAAAAAATGTAATAAAGTGGAAACAACCAAATGCATACATGTTGCGTTGCGTAAATACGCAAAGCTCTCAACACGGCCCTTTTATTTCTTTTATAGCTTTCTTTTATTTCCTTGTCATATGTCTTCCTTTTCTCCAGATACGTGTACCACAGTTCTCAGTGGATGGTAGCTGGAAACACAGACCACTCCTGTATCAGTCCCCGGCTTTACGTTCACCCGGATTCACCTTGTTCTGGGGAGACATGGATGCGCCAAATAATCAGCTTTGATCGCGTGAAATTAACTAACAACGAGATGGACGACAAAGGCCATGTATGTTGCATTTATTTGAAATTGTGGGTTCTGTTTGCCACATTTCTAAATGTGGTGCCGCTTGTTTCTAAATGTATCCATTTTGAACATAGATAATACTTCAGTCCATGCATAAGTACATGCCGCGCGTGCATGTCATCCTGCACGGTCCCCCGGTGGACCTGTCGCAGATCGCATCGCCTCCTGCGGAAGGCGTGCACACCTTCTCGTTCCCTGAGACTCAGTTCACAACTGTAACAGCCTACCAAAACCAACAGGTAACATGCAGTTCATTGACTCAAAAGATTTTGAAAAGAAGCACAGGCTTATCGTCTATCATCATTAGTCTAGTGGACACAAAAGCCTTTATTTTCCGTTACTTTATTTTCAAACGTTTTCAAACGATTTTGCAGCGGTTAGGTGACATTTCATTTATACTGCACGAATATATATCAAAGCAAACTTTCATTGCTCTAGTTAAAACATCTCAAATTCGGAAATTAGGCGAATGATGGCATGGGTATGACGAATAGCTAGCCAGTGTGAGTCCTCGATTTTCCATTCCATTTTCAGTTACACATTTTACATTCCCAAGATATTATATGGCGAGCTCCACAGAAATTTCTACTAACGCGTTTTCATTTCAAGCATATCATATTCATACGAACACATATCTCGCCATTTTATCCACAACCTGGGTGTATAAATCACGCCATTTAGAGAGCAGTAGACCTGAACGGGTAGGCACTAGTGAGGCTAAAAAGTCTTAAAAGACTTCAGTATTTACACACGTTGTCCCAGAAACAGGAAGCCACATCATGTGCTGCCAATTCTTTCACCAGGGTCCAGTTTTATTGCGAAAGATTATTCTGTTATTTGAATTTTAGTGGTTGCTTTCAACTGGGAAGGCTTGTGGAGTTTAGGCAGTTAGAGGTGCAATATAAAAAGATATGAAGTCTCTTGTTTTCAATGCATTTTGTTTGACATGGCTAGTTACTGTATGTAACACTGTCAATTATATGCTCACAGAAAGGCAGAACCAGCCACTCTCCCTGCTCATTGAAAACTGAGGTCATTTTTAGTTTTGAATATTACAATTCCATACATTTTTACATCCAAGTACATTTTATTCCCTTTTTCTTTCTATCCTTAAGATAACAAAATTGAAGATTGACCGAAATCCTTTTGCCAAGGGCTTTAGAGATCCAGGAAGAAACAGGTAATAGAATGGATAGATGAAACAGTGGTTTTATATATTTTCTCTCAGCTAATGCACTCAAATTTTGTTTCTGAAAATATATTTTAAAGTGGGGTATTTAATTTTTAGTGAAGCATGTTTTACACATCACTTTCAGGAATCTTTTTAGTCTCAAGAACCTCAGCACATTGCTCACTTATCCCATGAATGTTCGCTTATTGCCACTGAGGGCACTCTCTCCAGCTATTCCCTGCCTTGTTCCTATAGGGGGGTACTGGATGGCATCTTGGAATCTTACCCCTGGCGAAGCCCCTATGGTCTTGATTTGAAGCCATTCACCTTGGATCTTCAAGGTAAAGACCACCAAATTATTCACTATTTCAGATTTTAAAAAACATATCATTGATGATAATGAAGAATTAATTCACAAATCATCAATGGTGGAAAGGCAGCTACAAATCACCACATAAAATATTGTAATTTTACAGAAAATCTCCTAGGAAATATTAAATGATTTTTTTCCCTCACTGTACAAGCACAATAAATATAGACTGCGTATTCTGAAGTCATCCTGGAAAAGTTCTTGTAGATGTGAAGGTGTAAGGAATACCACTCTGAAATTATAAGAATTTTTTTCCACTGGCAATTCCGAAATACAGTTGTATTTATGATCATTTTGTAGAAATACACTGGAATAACACATAAAATGATTGTCCATTCTAATTATACATTAGAAAAAAATATTTTTCACATTAAAAATACAGTTTAACAAATTATTTTGAACACTACAAATGAAATATACTTACTCCCTAAAACATTTTAGATATGCTTACTGATGTTGCACAACATACTGTTTGTTAACCATTAACCAATGATGGCCATTGCCATACTTAATGGCAAATCTATCACAGAATGTGGTAATATACAAATTAGCCCTCTAAAAATCTATTTTTGTGTGCGGTGAGCATGCCAACCAATCTCAAATGATCCAGATTAGAGTTCTGTGAGTGGTCTGATTAATCACAACATTCACATAACTCTGCAAATGTATATAATTTTAGTCAAAATAATGTGAGCAAATCTGTAACCATGTCATATCAAGGTTTCACTGGTCTGTGTTAAACATTGCAAAGTATATCACAATCATATGTAGCAATATTACTGCAATTTTAGTATTTTTGTTCATTTTGTGAAGGTCTAACTTTATTTCCTCAATTTCACAGGCTACTCGAGTCATCTATATATTTTTAGTTCTCTGTATTATTTGAGATGATCATTGCTTTAACAATGTGCCTGACCAAAGGACAAAGCCTCACATTATATCATTCTATTAATTTTAGGCGGAAGGTCTGGATGTTCAGCAAACTTCAACACCATCTCCCCTCTGAAAAGCCTCCTGCCCCACACCAACTCCACATCCTCTAGTCCCTTAACTCTGTCCACCCATGACAGTGCCCTCCACAACCTTACTATCCCAATGTGCTACAGAGTGGCTACATCGAACCACCCCTATGCAGCCAGATCTTACTGCAGCCTTGGACCAGACAGGCTCAGAAGTTACCCAGGGTTGCGACCCTTGTCAGATTGTCCTCTGCTGTGTCCTCTCCATGGGAAAAAGGCAGGCAGCTGCAGGGGACAATGCCTCCAGGGCCCAGCAGCCATGGGCCCCTGCCTGCTCTCTCTTCAGAACCTTCAGTCCAGCCGGGCCTCTGGAGTTCACCAGGGCCAGCAGAGTACTGTGGGGTCTTCCTTCACTCCATCATATGGTCTGTACAGCTACAGTTTTCCTGTCAGCCCACACTTCTCTACTGTCAGAAGTACCACAAAACCAATCAACAGCATGACCCTGTCACCCTCTGAGAGCTTTCTTTGCCAAACAGCCTGGCATTCTTCCATGAACCACTGCCTCTGACCTCTCCTGATGTACACTAGATACAGTAAACAGTTCTGCAATTGCAGTATGTAGCTGCTGTGCACCACCCTCAACCCAATTTGGGCTACAAGAAAATAGTGTGGACTAGTGGAATATAATATAGTTTACAACTTATGATGGAACAGGACTGCACTTATTTTAAATTTTTTGTTAGAAGGAGAAAGGATTAACAGAGTGGTTGTGTTAAAATGCTATGAAGAGTTTGCTATTTTAGTGACTTCTAGTGTCAGTTTTATAAAAGTCAGAAACATATCGCCATATTCTATTAACAAATATTAGGCATTATGATTATGGCATTTTTGATCCCAATCTGTTATACTGACTGTACAACTTTTTTTCTGTTTTGAAAAGTATGTAATAAAGTATACTATGTATATGTAATTATAGTTTTAGATTATACCCTCAGAAAAAAAGCGTAAAATTGCTTTCATGAATTTTGGTACCCTACTTTCTTATATTCATTTCAATATGTTTCTAAAATAAAAACATTTGCCATTTCAGTTGATAAAAGAATTAACTCTTAGTCCTAACTGAACAGTAGCTGCTATGGTGTTTGGAGCCAATGGAATATTATGTGTTTCAGTAAATTCATAGAACCCTGCCTCAACACCAGAATATCGTAAGCCTAGTAAATGCCTCCAAAAGTTTTTTTGTCTCAAACACCAACTTGTACTCTTGTGTGTATCGTAACCCCTGTTTGGTGCTATCTTTGTATTTTTGATGTGATCAGTTGATTAGCTAAATTTCCCAGCAAGTCTATACTTTCAAGCATTTTTTAAAAAGAATTAGCCAAAGCTGTGGAAATGTCCTGTTTCCCTGGTTCACAAATGGGAAAATATGTAACTTTCTTGTCAGGGCAACTCATGCTAAGAGTGAATGTGTATGCCTGGGAAATGGAAAGCTTCATTAGATTTAATCAAGTTGCGCTTTTTTAATAGACATAAAATTATGGTTTGTTAAATTTTTATTTCAAAAGTTTTCTTTTAAGTGGCCCTTCTTACTATAATTTTACTTTAGTTGTCATCTCAAGCACCAATAAAGTTGCCCTTATTCTTATGTTAGTGACCCCATGTAAACAGTTAGCACCTCTTAATCAGTTTAAGCTTAACCTCACCTAGAGTAATACCTAGAGTAACTGCATATTAACTCAAAGTGCCTCTTCTTGTCAATCAGAGCACTTGGGCTTCAAATTCTCATCTGTCTATCTCACCATGCAAGCATTAACAAATTGCCTGGCAAAGCCTGGTTTCCATTAGTTCTTCCTGATGACACAGAGTGTGCAGATCATCCGGAATACTGACACTTTCAATAAGAATATTCACCTGTTTATTCATGCTTCCATTTGCTCATGTGGAAATGTTTGTATCTCATAAAGATGTAACCCATAGAGGTGTGTGGCATTCTGGTGAACAATTAAAATGATTTGAAATGAGGATCTGAAAATAATTTCATACATTTCATAAAACTCGCAGGTTTGCCAATGAAATTCCAAAATTGTTAGACTTGGAAAGAAACAGTTTTGTAATGTTTACAATGGAAATAGCATAACCAGTTTTATCCTCAGCATGATATGAAGTCACCAGACAGCCTGTAAAATATGGATTTCATCTTTGCCACACAAATAGAGAAAAATGACTTTTCCCTGCAACTCTCAAATACTCAAAACTGGAACTTGAGCACACATTGATTAATATTGATTAAATATGAAAAATGACTTTTCACTGCAACTCTCAAATACTCAAAACTAGAACCTGAGCACACATTGATTAATATTATCTCAGAGTAATCATGACCTGCATTAAGCAGCTTAATGAAATCTCCAATCTAAAGGCTGAGTGTAAACATTACCATACCCACAAAGCTGAGAGGCTTCAGTCAGTGAAACACAATTTAGTTCAATTTGTCTGGTAATGGACTGGGACTGGTTGGTATAATTCCTTGCCAGAGCTTTGGAATCCCAAGTTCTCTGCCTGTCTCAGTGTGACTCTGCTACGAATACATGCCCCATGGCTCAGCCAGGGTTTGGGTCCTATTAGGCTGCTTCATGTTAGGTTTATATTGGGTCGGTATTTTCTCTGAAAACCCAATAAAAGAAGGTTATTTATCAGGTCAGCTTATGGGATGTGACTGAACGACGTTGTAGAGTTTCAAGTGAAACCAGCTGCAGCTGAAATTGAATTACGTCTAGCCAATGATGTGAAAAGCAAGGGCAGTTTAACAGCTTATTAAGCAATCCGCTTCTCCTCTGTCAAACAGTAGGGCTGCTGGCCTTTGCATTTTTAGCTCTCTTTCTCCAGACCATTACCTATGCTGAACACACATTTCACTATTTCATCACTCAGTAACTTTAAAGTTCCCCTGTTATTTCTTAATAGAACCGAGAGATTTTTTCTTTTTTTTTAGCAAGCAGACATGCTATTATACCTTACAGTGTTACAACACTATCATGCTTGTAATATATTGTTCCTTCTGAAAACACTTCAGAATTGTATCTTATTATGATTCTTTGAAACTGGCTTGATCCTGAATTCTAAAAGCCAGTTAAATGTGTGAATGCCTGTATAAATATATCAAAAACATAGAAGTGTTTGCAAAAGGTCTGATGGCATAATTTTTGTCCCCCTGTGGTATTAGCCACAGTAAAACTACAAGATGTTGTGAATTACAAGCATTTTCACAACCACATACGTTTTGCCACTTTTGGAAAGTTCAGGTAGAAGGGTCAGACCAGTGTCAGTCAGGCATATGTTTAGTGTATGCACTGTTAGCAGAGGGCTGTTGGGGTCAGGCCCATGTAGAAGGAACTGCTTTAACTCCAGGCCTCCCAGCTGGGCAGCTAGCTGCTCAACTTCTCTTTGTGTGGGCCACCTTCCCTGCTCACACTCTGATGTCATCCATTACGTCAGACCCCTCCTGGCAGCGATAACAGTCCTAACAGCATCCATATTTCCCTGAGTAATCAAAGCAAATCATATGCATGATAAAACAAATTCTATCACAGCTTTTAAGGTATCTGGAACCAATGCTTGGGAGTTGGACACCTACAGAAAGAATTGTACAAAGAACATTCAGGCTCGGCAAGTATAGACTGCTAATGAGAGCTCCAGTTCAATATGCTACATGTTAGAGTGGTTCTGCTATTTATCACTTGTCTCTCACTTCAGCACAGTCTGATTAGACATAAATCCACTCCCCAGAAGCTTTCTGCAGTATGCTCCCTTAATTACCCTCTATGGTATAGCCATCCTCAGCTGTGTAACGGGGAAGTGAACTATGGAGAGAGCTGTCAGCAAGTTTCAGGGATCTTGTGCTGGACCAACAAACCACTTTCCACTTTCTGACCCCTGCTGTCCATCACCCTTCTGCAGCCCCCACCCCCCACCCCAAAAGGCCTTATACCATGGTGTGATGCCTTCTCCAGAAGTCAAGTTCCTGCAGTTCTTCACAGAGGAATCTCTATCCAAGATGAGGCATTTACTTACTAAGTTGTGGACAAATATCCTATACAGAATGGGTATGAGGGTTGTTGAGGGTTGTTGAAAGTTGTTATGTTGAGGGAAAGGTTTTTGGCTACTGAACATGCTTAACATACTGTTGGGCCCTGGAACTGATTATTTCCAAGAGAATTGTTAAAATACATTCACACTCATTGACTCTTCCACAAAATTATGCCTGCTACCATGAGAGTTGCAATGGAAGAGATAGAATCAATTGTGCTGATCAAGAGGCTGAAACATGTTCATTCAATCAACAACCATCCTTTGTGTATCTCACTTCATCTTTTGCACTTTTGCTATTACATGAAATATGGCGTGGCTTGGCTCACTAACTGGAAAGGATGCGTATCTCTCCCTTTCTCTGGGCTTGTGCAATCCAAGCTAACATAGCGTTGCTGCACTAATGCCAAGGGCAGATCTCTGTGGGCCTGGCTGATATGAGTTGGGTACATGCTTTTGAAGTGATCAAGTAATAACAACCCAGGCTCTGATACCTCCGCCTTCCCGGGATTGATGTTCCTAGGCATAAGCCAGCTTCCTTTATGTGATAGGTTCTCCTTACTTTCCACTGTGCTTCAGTCATTCCACAACCCTTCCTTGTCTCAGTAAGACAGGCAGGAGAGGCGGGTGGAGTAGGGGATGCTCCAGTATGGGGTATCAGGTGGCAGGGGCAAGCAGGTGATTTAGAGGCACCCCATGTCCACTCCCTGAAAGGCCTGCTTTCAAGTGCTGCTTTGGGGTCAGTATAGTTGGACAGCCCCAGATGCTGCTGTCAGTCCCAGGGCTGACCTGCAGGATGTGGCCGGTAAGGCCAGATCCCCCTTAGCCCCTTGTGCTGGTAATTGATTTCAGGGCGAATGCTCCAGTCCCCGGCAAACGCCTCACGCCTTACCCGCCGGCTGCTTAGGGGCTCGCACTTGGCCCGTGGTTTGCTGTCAACGGTAATTCAATTTGAGACGCAGGAGTGTGACTAACTGCAGCCCGTCAACCACTTTTCCATATGTGTGCATTTTTCCCTCCTCTCCTCTCTTTCTGTCTCCAGGCTAGTCGCTAATCTTCATCACCGCATACACACATGGTAATGTCGCCACATACCAGGAGTGTGTTCAGTGTTGTCATCTTGTAGTACATAGTGGATCAGACTATGGTGGTGCCTTAAGACACATTAAAGCTTTTACCACAAATTTTGGTTGGCTATGTTTTTTTTTGTTTGTTTTTTTTTGCTCTAGTTGACCTCATACTTGGTTCTCTGTGCATTCACTCCTCAACAAGCCTCTCCAGAGTTCAGCAGCCAGTCATCCTGTCACCAACTGAGCAGAAGATGACACCTTATTAACCTTCTGACCCTGACCTCCCAGTGCCATAAAACATAGTGGTCTGTTGAGGCCCTGTGGACAGTAGTGTGTTATGACAACCCTTCATGTCCTCCTCTGGCCGTCACTCAGCCTGGCCAAATGCACAGGAGGGCAATGCAGTAAAACCAGTCATCTCACATTTGAAGTTAGGGGCAGATAGATAGGGTTTACCTGTCCATGTGCTAGGCTACTGTAATAGATAGTGCAGGATGAGGCTGGGGGTAAAGGGATACCAAAGCCCAGTTACTAGGATGAGAGCTTGGGGCCATTGGCTATGTATAAATGCAAAGATTTTCAGCAATCTGACTGAATTCATTCCGATTATAGATTAAAACTGAGCTGTTTATATGCACAATTTATTCGACAATCTCCTTTTATAGTCATGCTACAATCATATCCAAAATTACACGAATGCGTATAGCAACACATAGCGTACACGTTACCATGATAATGAGCAGCATGTGAGTCCAGTCACTGAGATGAGAAGCAGTTATCCAAGTTTTCAGTTTGCAAGCTTGTGTTGTAGCCTACTTATTTTTTTAAAAAATGGGCAAGAGGTTGACATTGTGTACTGCTACATATATTTTCTTTATAGTTTGTGTAAACCCACTGTCATTCATCCACACAAATGCACAACTGCAGAACATAAAATGTCTAAATAGGATAGGAATGTGATCAGATATAAGTGTTTACATGGCTGTTATTCTTCCATTTAACCAATTATTTGCCCACCTCATTCAATCAGATAGGAATTGTATTCAGAATTGTATTCTGAATGAGGTGCATAGATGGACATACTTCTGTTCTGATCAAGCTATTAGTCGGATTATTAATGAATTACCAACCTGCACATCCCCATTGTGATCTTAATGGTCTGTGGACTTGGCAAGTGGGAATGACAGGGCCAGCTGCAGTGGTGAAATGCAATGAGAAAAAATTAAAAGCAGCATTGACACATCTGTGAGGAAGCGCTACGCATCGCGATGGGGTCATCTGCAGATTCCTGGCATGTGCAAGTGCATAAAGAAAACTGGGGGAAGCCCTCTGCTGAAGTGATTGGACATGCATGCCCCACCACAGCAAGCAGAACCAATGCATGCAGCTTCCTGTGTCTTCCTTCTGCCTTACTCTTTCCGACAGCCGTAAGACACAAGGAAAATTGAATGTTTCAACGAGTGGGTGGGGGTTAAAGATGTGGAGTCTGAGTGCCTTGAGAGACTGGCTACAGTTTCACAACCCAAAGCGAGGGTGGGGAGGAGGGGCTTAGGAAGTGCCCCATTATCCTGTATGCTCCACATCAGCTCCAAGCTGTGCGACGTGGACCTGCCAATGCTCAGCTTTCAGCTCCGTCGGCAGGCGGCCGATATGCAGGGCCACCACTGGAGAACTAAGCCTCCAGCCAGGGGATAAGAGGCACCGCATGGCCCCATGACTGCTGCTCGGAAAGCAGATGCCCACTGTCCTCGCCTCTTAGGCTTTATTAAATCTCTTCCACCGCTTCTGACAGCAGCCCTCTCCCTTGAGCGTGCAGAGGTGAGAATGGGCTAGGATATGCTGCCAGTGGTAGTCTGCCAGTACACAGGCTTCCTGCCTGACAACAGCCATGGCTGGCTGGGGAGACACTCTAACTGAGGCACTCAGAGAGAATATGCTGCTGTTATCTAGGAGATCGCACACAGGAACATGGTACGATTCCTTCTGCTTGACACAGTGATTTACAAGGAGACATAAAAGTGGAACATATCTGCACAGCCATTTTAGTGGTTAAATACATTGGCAAAAACAATCACATAAAACAAGCCTTACAGTGATCTGTAGAGTTGTTATTTGCACCACCTGACAGAAAATCATGGTATCTTATACATTTGTCATTAACCATGTGTTGTCATAAGAGGCCATCTATAGTTAGTTATGTCACCTTGCCCAAAGGCACAAGCTCCATTAAAGATTGCTCTGAATAAAGGTTGCTTAGTTGTTGGCATAACGGTTTAAGAGAGCAGACACGCTCTGTAAACTCTGAACTGAAGGGATCATAAGGAACATAATGGTATAACAACAGGTAATAAAATTGTCTACACCAATGTCCATAATGGAGGCTTCTGCCCAGCTGGGCCGTCAGTCAAAGGTTCTTGATTATAATTGGCTGGGATGGGCCTTCCTTGGGAGCCAGAGGTCATGTGTCCAAGCCCTGGTGGGATCCGCCGGCACACGGGCCATACTCACTGCCTGAAATTGGTTGCAGCTGAGCCAGATAGAGCACTCCCTTCATTGCGCTGTAATGATGGCATGGCATGCGAGCGGCTGAGCACTGCTTCCGACCCAGGTGAGACTTTTGACCTTACATCTGTTTCCTGTTGGTGAGCCAGAGCAGAGGGGATGCCGGGACAGACAGACGAGGCTGCTATCAAAGCTGACCATTTATAGCACAACGGGCTCCCAGTCTGAACCATCACCTAGAGGACAAGTTGACCTGTGCTGTCAAAGCAGCAATAAGGACTGATTTTGCTGAATAAGGAGGGGAGATGGACGCAAAAGCAGGTGAACAAGTCAAACAAAGAGACAGGCATGTTTTCTAATTCAAGGAAAATGGTATTTCCAAGATGTCAAAAATGGCCAAATGCTATGTCTCTTGACTCATCGGTTAAGCATCAGTAGTCCATAAACAGTAAAATCTTGTACATGTGGTTTGTTAGATAAATTAGCTGACAATTTTTCTTGGGATGTTCAATGGCTTTAAAACTGGGGAAATCAGACACAGTAAGACTAAATTTTGTCAAAGGTAAAAGAACACATAAAACAGTCTTTCCCCCCCATCTTAAAAATGGACATCTTTAGCAGGTGCAAAGTACTACACAAGCAACACTGATAATAAATGATAAAATAGCTTGTCACCTTAGTGTATGGTGTACATGTTAAAAACTTAATTCAAAATGGGAGAGCAACACAATGATAGTTATTTATTTGGTTATTTTAACAAATGTCCGCATTAGTTTTCCATAAGACACATCACAAACATGCAAAACCAACATCACAAGAGAATAGTTATATCAAATGCTTTTGCTTGAAAATAAAGGTGTGTATAAACAGAATCTAAATGGTTTTCCACATGTATCATAGTGCACAATGAAGGAATAGGGAAAAATAACACACATGTGGACATTTTCATTTTGTGTTCAGAAATGCTTCAGTCTTTTTTGGAAGGCTGTGCACATACATGAGATTTTTGTAATGAAAATTGGACCATTCATCCACTTGAACAGGCCTGCTATCATTACAGCAGGAAATATGTGGTGCTTTTTGTGGTATGTTTCATTTCCCTTCTTTTTTCCCTGCTGCCATTTCTATAAGTGGCATAGCTGCATTCTGAGCATCCAGCAACATGCAAAAATGAAAATACTATGTTCAGCCACTCCAAAATGTGACAATTGAACCCTTTCCCTTTGGGGTGTGCATTACGTTGTTGCTTATCTTCATAATGTTCTAATTCAGGGAAAATGTGCCCATCTTTTCATAAAATTGTCTGGATTTCAATATCACAATAGTCAGAACAGTGTCACAGTAGTAAAGCACACATATAATTTCCATTGCGTATTCCATATACAGTTATACATTCTTATTCCGAGCAAAGACATGACAAGTAGAATCCAACTCGTGCCCTCCATGGATTGATATGAATGCTCCTGCTCAGTAGCACCACCATGAGGCAAAGTGACACATGTACAGAGTCAGTTTTAATGCTTTTCAGAAGTCAGTCCCTTTCTGCATGCCTGGAGCTACATACTCACCCTTTCATTAACTACATCCATGCACATCCACTGACCACTCACTACTCTAGACTTGGTCTCGCCGTCTGGCCATCCGCTGAGAAAGCTCATCCTGTAAGCAAGCAATTTAAGTCATGTCAAATTTATTTATATAGCGCTTCTTACAACAGATGTTGTCACAAAGCAGCTTTACAAATGTCCGAGTCCAAGCCCCCAGTGAGAAAGCCAAGGGCGACAGTGGCAAGGAAAAACTCCCTAGAGCATGCGGAACCAAGACTCAAAGGGGGGGCGGGGGCATCCTCTTCTGGCCGACAACGGTCACCACAGGTTACTAAAAAAATTATGACAGTGCGAATCTTGGCTAAACACAAATAACTTGATATTTTAAATAATAAAAAGTACACACACATCAAATATGCCCTACAATACCTCTTGGGGGGAAAAAACAAAAACAAACAAACAAAAAAACTTAGTAATGGAAATAGTTACTTAATTCAGAAACTATATTAGAGTACTTTTATTTGGTGACTATTTTCATATACTCTGTATGTATAAATAAATCCCTATAAATGGAAATAATCTCTGTAGGTACAGCTATGAAACAATATCTCTCTTTATCATATTTGCATTAGCATTTACCCAACACAGAATAAGTAGGCCTTTTCCATTCTGACAGAATGGCTGGAGGGGTTCATACTATAGCAACAGTGTGACCGCCTTCAAGAGAAATGTACGAATGCTCAGCCTTTATATGGAAACTGAGCAGACAGTGATGAAAGGGTTGTGCTTTACCTGTTCCGGTGGTGCCACACTAGTGACAACAGAACCCATCTGTCCTTGAAGTAGTTCCATGTTCAAATCCAACCTGAGAATGGGGCATGCTCAAATGGCATTAAATACATCCAAGTAAGTTACTTTACTGGGTGCTTAAACGTGTAATGCCGATTAATGCATACTACTGATAAGCTTCCCTCTCACTGAAAGGGCTAGAAGATAGCTTTTTCTGGCTCGTGGGGTTTACTTTTCTGAGTCGTGATGGTTCTATGTGAGCGTGTCAGTTCGCTAATACTGCTGGCGCCTCCTGCTGGAGAATCCATTTTGTTGGGCATCTGTAAGGGCCTTTATCTCCAACTGAATGCAGTTATTGGAAGGAGCTGAGGACAGGCAGGTGGGTGAGAAAGAGTGGTACCACCAATCAGGCTTTGAGATGTGTGATCCAAACAGATGGCCAGCCTGAACTGTTTAGCTAAGGTGGGAGTTCTCATGCTGCCGCTTGTTTCCTTTGGCCTAAGGCTATTCATATCAGGCCTGGTGGGCAGTGGCTGGGTATGGGATTTGTGGAGGGAGTGCTGGCTGGCAGAGGTGCCTCACTGCACCACAAGCACAGCTTGGTTAGCTGTGTCTTCTGAAGCAGGAGCCATGGGATGGGGGTGGAGTTGGATTCAGCAGCCTGCTGAACAGGCAGAGACCAAGTTCATAGCCCGCCCACCCCCACCCCAAGCTCATGTTACAGCCTCTGGGTAACAGTTTGCCAACACAGGCATTAAGATTACCTACTTCATTCTGGTTCCATTAGCTGAGATGAGCTAAAGTGCTCTCTAGAACTTTCATCAGATAAAAATTTCTCAGGTGTACTTAGGATAGTGACTCATATTTCTCTCCCATTTCTTACAGCTTGGGCCAGATGGTATGAGCTATGAAGGCTAAAGGGGCTTTATACATCAAAACAGAGATGAAGCTGAGCTTGTAAAAATATAATGTGTAGTCATGAAGTGGCAATACTTTGAGCATGCTATATCTCTTTAATAAAACATGTCTAAATTACTAATGAGATTTAATAATAACAAAATCCTGTCAATGATCTATCCATAATATAAATTGCCTGTCTGAATGCATATGTTGAGAGAGAGAAAAAAAATTTCACTTTCTTGCTTTCAACCATTTAGCAACCTCTAATTCCAAAATTAAATACAGTCTCTCTTAATCAGTGTTGAAAAACAATGCATTCACCAAAAAAGCTTGAATACCATATGTGACATGTTTCTAAGATTACATTTTTATGGGAAATAAGTAGTCCGAATTTCATAACAATACCACATAAAAAATGAACTATTGCTTACCCAGCTTCACCTGCCATCTCATGCATTAGAGACTCCACTTCATTCTATAGCAACACATACAGTTTTGAGAAAGGAATATTACAAAAACTACTATATAAAAGTATCAAGTAAAAACCAGCTGAACTTGTTCATAGACAAAAAGGTCATGAAGGAAAAAAACAAAGGAAATTAAAGCGTGTGTGGAGGTGGGCAGTTGTGGTGGGCTGCAGTACCTGGGGTGTAGTCTGCGTGTGCGCAGGTGGGCTGCAGTACCTGGGGTGGTGTCAACGTGGTGGTGTTGCCCATAGTGTCTTCCATCTGCACTGTCTGCATATCCAGCATTTCAAATTGGTGCTCAAACCTGTCCATCAGAGCTGAGATCTGTGCAAGGCAATAAATAAGCAATAAGCATTCTTGAGTGCTCTAATTAAAACTAGGTAATCAGCCTGTTCGGTGTTCCTTGTTTGCCAGTTTAGGCTTCAGGATGATATTAAAATATCTGCTGACTATTGTCTGATAAAGTGTGCACACACAACACAAGTTTAACACACATTTCATTCATTCATTACTTTAATGATCTCTGTTTAGGTGAGGATCTGATTAGCCAGATTAATCTACAAGATGCTGTTAGCTAGCAATCAAGATATGTGCCTTTTGAGCCAAATTACAAATCACCAGATAGCACAGCAGATAACCTGATAACTAAACAAGTTGCCTATTAATAAATAAATAAACAATCAAATAAATAATTCAATTAACAATGTCACATGAATTAAGTTTGTTGCATGAAGACAGAAATATTTAACTAGGTAGTCCAGAGCTGACAATTCAATTGCAAACTTATTACATAGGTGCTTTGAAACCTATTTGGATATGACATTAAGGCAGGAAACAAATGACAGTAATTTAGGCTATTTAAAATGGGCAACATGAGAAGTTATAAACCACTTTATAAAGTCAGTAAATACTTGTATCATTGTAAAATGCAGCAGAACAAAATGGTGATGTGCTACTTCATGGAATATTCATATTAACTTGCAAAAGTGTAATTGAGACTAGAATGACCATGGAATGTTAAAAGCAGAGGGGTCAGTGTGTCCTGTAGCTTATCTGTTAACATTTAGGAAGCTCAGGTCTTTCTCCAGCTCAATTTACCCCAACATAATGTTGGGAAGCAACAAACTATGTATAGCAAGCATTAAACTATGTATGTGCACCATCACAAAATATGAGAAAGTATCTTAGAAGATTTTAAGCCATGTAAAATCTTTACTTTAACTGTAGCTTGGTGTAGAGTGTCACTGCTGCTGGAGAATAGGCCTAATCAGTACAAACCTAATCCATTAAATGAGTGCCTAAAACTAGGCTACAGTCTATAGATGCAATAAGCCAATATGCCTGAAAATAACTGAGCATGACCTTTAACAAAATGAACTGTTCTTTATTGGACCATTAACGACACAAAGAGTGCTTTATTGGAATGCCATATTAAAAACTTGCTTGGAACATTCTGAAGCACATTTTGGTAAGAGATTCAAGTTATGATTAAGATAACTATAGTTACAGTATGTAAACAAGGTTTGTTTAAAAAAGCTCCCACTGTGCAGTAGCCATTCGGTTGTGGATGTTTTTCTGTGCTTGTTTGTGTTATCAATGTTATCCTGTTGCACCACATCCGACAACAAGACCTTGCAGTATTATCAATATTTCCACTTCAAACAACAGATAGGAGCAAGATATGGGCATTCAAACTACTATGGGTAGCTCAGTTTAACATTAACACTGTCAGACAAGTGCAATGTTTTAAGTACAAACAGACTTATAGCACATATATGGTTAATATAGACTCAAAAGGCTAAACGGACTAAACCCAGCAAGATACTTGCTTAGTTTAAACTAATCAGATTTAGATGCTATGGCCAAACATTTATAATCACCTTTTCCAAGTTCAAGCTCTTTAGTGTTATCATCCATAGACTTAACAACATCTGCCATAGATTTGGTGACCTGTGCAAGCAATGTGTATATATATTATACACATGATATCATGGTAGTACAAAGTCCCATTTCAGAAGCAGAACATCAGGCGCAAAAGAATTTTAAATATTAAGTTATGAAAGGATATTACCCTTAAAAAACAATTTCTTAGCTTCACAGGTAGATGTCACTCTCAACAAGGGCATGTGGCCTGTCTTAATCTTTACATTCATATTTTTACTCGTACTCAAAATAAGTTCCAAAATAATTAGGAATACTTTTTAAATTTTCATTATAACAGACATTTTGTGGATGAAAACCAGCCTTGGCATATGTGGTTATACATGGATTATTTGGTCTTTATATGGTTCTTACCTTATTTGTGTTTACAGCCATTTGCACTCGTTTGTATTCGTGCTACCTCTGTGATGCCTTTCTAGCTAGGCTGAAAAGCAATGCAATAGCAATAAAATACAACAGCAGTAAACAGGTTCTGACTGGCAGTGAACATTTCCCATCAACAACAGCTAAGCCAGTCCACTTAAATACCAACTTAAAGGGTGAGGTACTAGTGTTCTTCTCTTCTTTGCCAAAAAAATAAAATAAAATAAACCACCACACAAACAAAAAACCTTTCAGACAACTATGGAGAAAACAAAAAACAAAACTTTATATATATATATATATATATATATATATATATATATATATACACTTTTTTTTTTTTTTTTTTTTTCCCCAAAAGAATTCATCAAATATTTCCACTCTGGATTACTTTATCTTAGCTGAAAAAGGTTATTGCTGTTGTTTACATAGCTAGCTATCTAGCTAGCTAACAATTCCAGATCTTATGTAAATTAGCTAACATAATCTAGTTTACAATTAACAACAAACAGTCAACGGACGCCTTCAGAAAACGTTTCAGAATAGCTATCTGACTAACGCGGTCAAGTTGCCAGTTTTAGCTAGATAACTAACTAGAAACACTAGCGGGTAAAAGCAAAGAAGCAAAGCAAACAACCATTCGTGGCTATGAGGCTAATGAAGGATACGTTCCAAATTTGACATATTGGAATCTTCAGCAGACACTTCCGATAACAGTTTAGGATATAATGCTTGATAATTATTGTTATGGTTTTCCATGACAGCAAGAAAGCCACTTCCGTCTACACAATTACGACAGCGCTGACGCCGCACCGTCGTAGTCACGCCTTTGAAGGCGTGCTCCGTTGACGTCACATGCTTTCGGGCTCTCGTCCGAGCTCGTGCTCAAATCAGACATTTTTTAATAGACTCCGTTCTATGTCGGTTGTTGTACAAATCTAGTGACGTCATTTTTATTTTTGGAAACGAGTAAACTGACCTTTCATCTACTTCCTAGCACATTTGGGCTTAGCATTTATAGTGCTCACTGGAACATTGTTAAAAGCTATGTCTAGAACTCGGATAGTTCACTTGAATTTCCTTGCTAGGTTTCCGCAATTTGTTTGGCGACATTTCAAAAGAGCATGAATTTGAGCTCTGATTTTACACACACAAAGTTACCGGCTTCACAATAAACATGTAAGCCTTGATCCAAACATTTAATTTTGTTTTTTGCATTGTCACGATTGGCTATATCTTGGTCTATTGCAATTTCCGATAAATATAATGGCGTTGTCATCATTCGTGCTTTTAGAATAATATGTCTATTATTAACCTATAGGCATATTTATTTTTCTTTCCCAGGGCAGCTGTTGGCTACTAATTATGGTGTTATGTTCCATGAACAATGCTGCAGTTAATAGTCTTTCATACTACGAAGGTATATTATCACTTTTATCCTATGCTGAAAACAATATTTAGTGTTCCCTGTTATTATCCACGCTGCGGTGAGTGAGAAAAGGTCCAGAAATGCCCGCTTATGACCGGAAGATTCACGAATCCGAGTGGGAGTATCAATGAGGAGAGCCTGGAGCAACGACAAGTTTGTCTGGACTTTCACTGCGGAGAGCCATCGTTGACGTGGGCAAGGGTGGGGGAGGGGTTGATTGATGATTGGGTTTGCGTCTCTACATCACGGGAGCCAGAGAGAGGGATGAGTCACTGACTGCCTGATACAATATTCAGTGCGGCCACAGCACTGCAGCGCGTGTGCGTAGCATTCTCCACAGGCCGACAAGCCCTTTAATTTTTTTGTTTTGTTTTGTTTAACTCGCAAACACTCAGAGTTTCAAAACATATATCCTTGTGTGGCCACTGCCTACTGTATGGCTTAAGAGGGTATTAATGAAATAATCTGACAAATGTAATTTAAAATAGCATGCTGGAAATGCATACGGGTTTATGCTGAAATGCATTATTGCAACAGCTGTCGGCTGAAATCCAGTTGTTTGTACAATGTATTAAAGTAAATTGTTTAAACATCTAGATGGAGGAAACAAAAGCTCACAAATAAGGACACTTGGAATGCTGGATATTCGTGCTTAGTTATTGGAATCTGTTTTAGAATAAAAATAGGCTACAGTACTGTGACACATGAAACTGCAATTACTCATTTTTGGATTAGTGTAACCTGTTATAATATGCGATGCTGAATACTTTAATGTCTTGATATTAATGTCTTGATGTATAGCTAAATGCAGGTTTAACAGTTTTTTCAGATATCTGGAGAATCGTGTAGGTTAGTTGTATGTCCCGCCTCTGGTAGTATCTTTCATGTAGGCCACTAGGTTTATTTTTAATCAGCAGACTATATATCTTAGACCTTCCGAACACATTACAGGCATCAGAGAGTATGGAAAGGAGTTACTGATGTTTGCTCCTAGCTTTTGATAGTAGGCTATGCATGTCCCCAGTGTTGGTTCAGTAGACTCAGTGAATGATTCGACAACTTACTACTTCATCTGTTGGCAAATCTCTCCAGGCTACTTATGAGAGCAATGGATAGTTCGATGGTTCTCGTATAACAAAAAGATACCCTACACATACATATGCATACACTTGACACCTGTTAACTCTCGCTCTTCAATCTTTTGATATCTGGCGTTGTGTGGACTACCTTAAAACTGTGACGACAGGTCGCCATGGAAACTGCTTTACGCTTCAGGCTCTGGGGGAGAAAACAGTGAGATATATTTAAGAGTTTCGTTTCAGAACCACGCTCAGCCTGGACAGCGACCGTACACTGCGCACTGCTTCACTTCGGAAATCAACCAAATGAACCCCAACAAGCAGACCCAGTGACCCAATCATTATTGGATTCTACGTTCTGGAATTCAACACAGACGATCAAGGTTCCGTTTTTATTGTCATCTAAGGTGAGTTGAGGAATTTCCATCATTTCAGCATGAGTTTTAGAGACCCCTCATTTTGAGTAGAATGGATTCGGTTTGTTATTAACAGTGCCAGAACTTAATGAATTGCAGATTCAGAGAATTGCAGATACAAAATATTCTACATTCACATATGATTATTTACTCACAAGTTTGTTTATGATCGTAGGCATGGTCCTCATGGCGAAGTTTTAAAAACATATGGCCAAGTAGCGAATTCATATCGACTTGCTGTGAATCACTAGTCAATCGTAACAAAGGGAGCAAGGAAGCGGTAGATTAGCCTTTAAGCATCTGTGCTGCAATAGGCTTCGGACTTAATTTGACGTTCCTATAGTACATTGACTGCACGAAATAACAAATAGGCTAGTGGATAAAGAGTAATATTTATTACAGATGTTTTTCAATCACCATCAAGCTTGAACATGAGCTTGCACACGAATCAAAGAGTCTAAATTCAACCCGAAATTTGGCGAATGAATCAAAGCAGATTCATACGCCTAATGTACTGCTGAAAGTGGGGGCTGTCACGCGCGTGCAGGGCGTGCGTGTCAAATCAGAGACGCAGTCTTCGCCGCGTCGTTGTTTTGCGAGTGAGCCACGAAGTGCACAACTGCTCTGAAGTTTCAGACGCAGTCAGTAGCTTACATTTAGCAGCTGTGAACAATGGGAAATTTACAATGTATGTAAAACAAGTAGATTATTAATTGTAGTAGTGGTCGTATTAAAAGGCGATCTAAAGTTTCGATATAAATGCATGCGATCATTTATCAACACTAAGTGACGCAAGGATCAACAATCATGAAACATTTTGCTTAAAGTATGCCTTCTTTTGTTGAAAGGATAAATTGAAGGCAGGTGGGAAAGCGCATCTGGGTGCAGTTTTTTTTTTTTTTTTTTTTTTTTCCAGCTATGACTCACACCGGCTTGTTTGCGGGAGAGAGCAAGGGGGAGAGGGGCGGGGGAGGCAAGGGGTGTAGAAAGAAAACAAAATCATACTGCCGCATCACTCTAATTCACCATTAGCCATTTTCTTGTCTTTTTAAGGAGATACCAAACGTCAGAATGGCAAAGACCTTTAGATTTTAGTGGAGGAACAGTTAGGAGTGACAGGCATTCGGAATTCAGGTGCAAAGTTGTTAAGATGACTGTGGGACCCATAGCTCAACATGGCCCTTAGCTGGCTTATAATATAATTAAATACGTCATGTCTCCTCCCCTCATGGTTCAGTTCTCTTATTCACGTCTTGTGGACCCTAGAGGAGCAAATGGAAATGCAGATCCTGAAAAACTTCCTATTGACTTCATTATTGTTTAGTGAAGCAGATTATCTTATCTTTATTCAGTTGAACACCGGGAAAACAACAGTCACCGCTAGTATAACAATGTTCCAGAAATGCAAACAAAGCCATAACATCAGTGAAATATAGACTTTTTGCATAGCCCAAGTTGTTCAGCTAGCCTATTAAAGTAGACTAACATAAACAATTTCATTGCAAGTCCTTTTAATGTCTGCAAGTGCCTAAGCAGACTTATTTAATTAATTGCTGTTACATTTATGTTAATTGCTTAAGGTATCATAGGAGAAGTTTTGTTAATGTAAAAAATATCATTTTGGAGATCAGACGCAAGTGGGTCCAAGCACTCTGGGCCACTATAGGGACTTTTAAAAATAAAAAAGAGAAGAGCAGTCATATTTCATAGAAACGACAATCTTCTGAAATGCAGTAGGCTTTGATGATGTTCTGTGTTTTCAGAGTTGTTATTATTAACTCAAATGAATGAATCAAAGCCTAAGACTAGTTACAAAAGTAGTTTTTGCAAACCTCTCACCAAAGCAGTAAAGTTAAAATACATTGAAAAACACTTTTTTTTGGCAAAATTGTGAGGCACACAGAACAAAACAATGCAAACTGCATGTTATTACCAATAACAAGTACATACGTTAAAAACAGAGATGTTTATATTTTTAAAGTGATTAATATGATTGTCAATTTCAGTGGCTAATCAATTATAATTTTTATGCTTTAATAGAGAATAGAGATGGATAAGAGAATCAGGATTTTATTTAGACAATTCTAATCTAATCCAAAGATTTTGTCAAATTGGACAATTTTTAAAATGTCACAATTTTCAAATCTGTAAAAATTAAACCCCATTGAATAAGTGATTGCCATGATGAACATATTTGCACATTATTATGCCCCCTACTGACAAATGTATTCAAAAGATTGCAGACTACCACAAAGTAATATATATGCCAGTGAAGTTTGGTGAGAATAAAGCATTGTTGCAGCTGTTTAAGTCTACCAGGTTCTGCCCCTAAACAGTTATTGGCATGGGTCTATCATATTGTTTACAAACGTCAACATATATATTGAGACATATTGTGTTTGAGCAAAAAAATCTAGGACTAGTCTGCAAAAGCAGATTCTGCATAATATGTACGTGATCTCAAATGCATCAACTATTGTTTATGCATTTTTGATAGGTCTGCATGATCTATCAAAGAACTGAAAAACTCATGGTTCAGCAGCTATACAGTAAAACATAAAATGCAGTGCCAAGGTCTCAGGGAGGCACTAGCCATGTGGCCACACCTGTAGTACACAAACTTGTTTATACATTTTATCAAACAATTTTCTATATGAGGGTGATCTGTTTGTCTGAATTAACTAACTGCTTGTTACCCCAACTTTCATACATCAAACCTCACATTTTGTGGCCATTCACTAGCCTTTCACTTAGTGAAGAATTACTCAGAATTATTGGTATGTCTATGTATTAGCTGCACAATGCTAATAAATCAGTATGATTGTTTAAATGCATAATTGTATCTACATGCACACTAGAATAGACAGACACAACAAGGATACAACTATATATTCTATATTCAAAAAAGATAGATAGATAGATAGATAGATAGATAGATAGATAGATAGATAGATAGATAGATAGATAGATAGATAGATAGATAGATAGATAGATAGATAGATAGATAGATAGATAGATAGATCTATTATTTAATGACGCTAAGATGATTAATGCATTCCATTGGCTGTGAGTCATTCAGATGAACCCTGTTGGCAATCAATAGTCACTGTCTGGCACTGGCTTACTGATCTAATATTGGAGCCTTATTTTGTCAGGCACAGAGTTATTTTAAAGGTTTATAGAAAATTATTTGTATAATTCTATGTGGTTCATTTCTACCCAGTAGACACCCCAAAATCACTGCTCTGGTGTTTTCCACCATTCCATAAAATTGATTAAGTCTATGTTAAATTTATTTCATATCATAAAATGTACAAAGCTTTCTTTATAACTAAATGTTGTGACTCCCCACCCAAAGGCTGTGAAACATTATACAGTCCTTTACCTCACAGAATGAGTCATCTAGTGAAGATACTGACAAAGAAGAATGCGTTTTCTTACCCACACAGGAACAGAGAAAACATCTTTGTCAAAATGTGCAAAAAATGAAATTTAAATCATAGCATAGAGGGATAACCTTGTCAATTTACTCTTATGTTTTGATAAAAAAGATCAATTGTTCTAGATATAATTTTTGCAGCACTGCTAACTAAACTGTGAAACCAAGCAGCATAAATTCTCACAACATATGTCCATGAATTCTGTTTGATTTTGAACATATTTTGAGTCATCTGCACTAATGAAAATAAAGAGGCTGTTGCACCACATATGATAATTACACAGACTTTGATTTGAAGCCAATTAATGAAGATACTGAAAGCTAAATATTATTCAGCTTGGATCATCACTGGGATATTGCATGTATAGAGGATAATAAAAATCCCAGCACTTATCATCATTTGAGTTTCATTTCATTTGGAGACAAAAAACTCTGAAAATGCTATAAAACAAAAGGGACAGAAAGAGTGTTCAGCATAACTGTGTGGCACACACTTTAATTTGAGCACTCAAAACTTTTTTTTCAGAAACCCTTTTGTAACACACACTATTTTCATCAATTATTTCTCTTTCCCTCTTTCTTTCTCTTTTTTCTCTTTCCCTGTCCCCATCTCTCTATTTTCTCCCTTCCTGCAGAACATGACGGAGGTGAAAGATGACCGGAGATTCCATAATCTAACACAGGAGCAAGTGGACACGCTGGATCAGGTTCTTACAGAAGTCATTCCCATTCATGGAAGGGGCAACTTCCCTACTCTGGAAATTAAGCCCAAGGATATTATCCATGTTGTCAGAGATAGGCTGATTTCCAAGAAAATCAAGGTGAGGGATGTGCGTCTCAATGGCTCCACAGCAAGCCATGTACTAGTCAAAGAGAATGGCACTAGTTATAAGGACTTAGATATTATCTTTGGTGTGGAACTTCCTAAACAGGAAGATTTCCAGATCATAAAAGAAGTGGTCCTGGGTTGTCTTCTGGACTTTCTACCACAAGGAGTGAACAAGGATAAAATTACGGCTCTCACCATGAAGGAGGCCTATGTGCAGAAGATGGTCAAAGTCTTCACTGAACATGACCGATGGAGTCTTATCTCACTCTCCAACAATAGTGGTAAGAATGTGGAGCTCAAGTTTGTCAGCTCTCTGCGTCGGCAGTTTGAATTCAGCGTAGACTCCTTCCAGATCATCCTGGACACTATGTTGGAGTCCTACCTTGAGGCTGAGCGAAAGGAAGCTGCACAACGCAAAGGGAAAGAACAGGATGTTTTCAAGATTCAAAGCACTGGCCCTCAGATAGGTATATTACATGAGCAGTCCATGTCTGCTGGTACAGAAAGCCACAGTAAAACAGACATTGATATGACAGGTGAAACAATAGACATACCCAGTTTGCGTGAATGTGCATGCCACAGTGAAATAGAAATGACAGAGGACCAATATGAGCCTTCCACAAAAGAAACTACACTTGAAGTGATCCATAAAGAGACTGAAGAGCTGAGTGAATCTATAACTATGCCTGAAACTGCTGAAGAAATATCAGAACAGTCTGACACAACCATTCTTATGAAACAAACAGTTGAGAATAATGAAAATAATTTTGTTTGCAAAAAGAAAGAAAAGGAAATGCTGGAAGATAATTCAGAAGGGGTCAGTACTGGTTTACATGTTGAAAGTGAACAGGTGATCAGTGAAGAAAATAAAGACACCAATGAAAGTGACGCGCAGCTCCCAGACCCTCAGACAAATGTACTGATGGAGGAATCTAAAGAGCTTGAAAGCATGTTGTCTCCAGAGACAGTCCCTGTGGAATATGCCCATAAAACAGAGCATGCAGACCTTCCATGTGAGCCAGTGCAGACTACAGAAAAAACAACCGAACCTATGACACTCACTGAACAGTGCACATACCAGCCTCTTCCTCCTCCTACCAGCATTATTACACAAACAACAGTAGATACAAACAATGAATACCCTTTACCACCTCCTGCCAAAAAAACAAGTCGAAGTTCACACATGATCGTTCTTAAACATTCCTCACCAAAACCTCCCAGGAAAATGTCTAAAAAGGTTACATGTATACCACACTCAGCAGAAAAATCTTTATCAAAAGTCTCAAAAGTTCAATCTTGTCAGCTTGTCAGCCATTCAATTAATGGAGGTGACCCAAATGAACCAATGCCTATGCAAGTTGAATTGCCTAGTCTTACCACAAACTGCTTAGAGTCATTAGCCAGTGCCTCACATGACAATGAGACTCTGTTTAGAATATTGGACATTTCCACCCCAGCCTTTAGTGTTGCATCCCAGGAGAATGGTACACACTCAAAAAAGACACTTTCTCTATCCTTGTCTCCAGAAGAAAATGTTCAAACTCAAGTACAGACCTCAGAGCCAGAGACTGGTGAATCTTCTAATCATTCTATTCTAAGCCCTTTGTCCAAACCTTTTAGTTTCCCAAAGGACCAAAACAAGGTGATACAATCTTTTCCTGAAAAGGTGACAAAAACAACACCTCAGTCAGTTAAACCACTTATTCAGGTAAATTCTCAATCCATAGTTCAGATAGACGATGACCCTGATCTCAGTCTGAACTCTGCCTCCAAAGAGGAGACTGATCTTGCTGCTCAAACTGCTGAGTGTGCTCTAGAATATTTCAAATCCCCAGATACTGCCTCTCAGACAGTAGACTCTTCCTCAAAGTCACTGACACCTCTGTCTACAAATCTTATTACTGATTCAGAGGAAGTAGAAAACACTACCCAAGGCTTGGTGCTTCCTGTTATTTCATCACAGGTTCCTGAGCCCTCCATATCATGCCTGCAGCCTCAGGAACCACTTGTGTCTTGTACTCAGACTCTAGAATCTTCAGTGTTAATGTCACACCTTCTAGAGCCACCTATTTTAATACCACCAGCTCAAGATCTCTCAGTGTTACCAACAGATTTTCTAAAACCACCTGAAATATTGTCATGTCTTCTAGAACCTCCCTTTTCCTCATCGGAGAACCAGCAGTATTGTGTACAACCCTCAAATGTTTTGGAATCTTCCACATTGTTGTCTGAGGGATCAGAGTCTTCTGTAGTGTCCTTTCAAACTCTGGAACCACCTGAAAGATGTCCACAGATCATAGAACTTTCTAAAGAATCACTCCAAGATATACATCCCTCCATATCACCAGCTGAAGTCCTACAGTCTCCTATTCCACTAGAGTTAGAAACTTCAGTAGAGACTTCACAGAGTTCAAATCCATCAGACTCTGAGACTAAAGAGGTTCATCCATGTCCCAGAGAGGTGCCGTCTGTTACAGTGGTGGCAGAAAGCATGTATGGAGATTTTGAGCAGGCCATGGACCACTTGCGTTACCGGCTAATTGCAACACGCAATCCAGAGGAAATCCGGGGAGGTGGCTTGCTCAAGTACAGCAACCTGCTGGTTCGGGACTTTAAACCTGCTAGTGAAACAGAAATTAAGACATTAGAACGTTACATGTGCTCCCGCTTCTTTATTGACTTTCCAGACGTGAATGAGCAGCAGAGGAAGATTGAGTCATATCTGCGCAATCACTTCATTGGTGAAGAGAAGAGCAAGTATGACTACTTGATGACACTGCGGCGGGTGGTCAATGAGAGCACCGTGTGTCTGATGGGCCACGAGAGGCGGCAGACACTCAACATGATTACCATTCTAGCTCTCAAGGTCCTAGGGGAGCAGAACATCATCCCTAACACCAACAATGTTACCTGTTACTACCAGCCTGCTCCATATATGGCTGACCACAACTTCGGCAACTATTACATTGCCAATGGCCAGTCGCCACTTATATATCACCCATATCCCCTACACATACACATGCAGACTGGACTGGTTTAGCACTGAATAGCTGCCAGTGAGCAGAACCTCAACCTCCTGCAACCTAAAATAGCTACCACAAATAAAAACAAATTCTCAGCATGAGCACTTAGTTGAGCAAAATCCTAATTTGAGTGCTTTTAACTTAGAAAAAAAGACAATTCTGTATGTAAATCTGGAATTCACAGTAGTTTTGGTTGCCAATAGAGTCACTCTGAATATCTAGGGTACCATATCTGTCCTGGACTTATAGACAGCCTGTGTTGAAATCAGAACAGATGAAAATCAGTGGAAATCGAATACACTAAAACATCAGTTAAAGGCCATTGCACTAGTAGAGTCTACAGCTACCAGTAATGAATGTGCCACATTCAAAGGAATGTTCTAGAAACATGAGGCTGGAGAAAAAGGGAGATAGTGAGGGTGAGCAAGACAGGAAGCTAGATGGAGAAAATAATAATTAACTAGAGTATTTTCTTTTCCTTCTTTTCCTAGCCTTGTAAAATGTATAAAAATAATATATGAAATTAGGATTGTTAATCTGGCCAGATCTATTGTTCTCTTATCAGAGGAACATGAATATTTTCTGATTAGTTGTTTGTAGTCATCTTATTCACAATCATGAAAGAACAGTGCAAAATTAATTACATTGAAAAACACCTAAATTAGATTACAATGTGCCAATTTTTAAACATATCATGGCTCTACAGTGCCAAACGTACACAAAATGCAGTCATGCTGTAAGATACATTTTCATCTGATAGTCAACTTTTATAGACTGAAATATCAAGTAAATTTCTTAAATTGCTTTACGAAATCCAGGACCATATTCCTGAGCCAGATTATTATACTTGAATTACAATGCAAAAATACAGTATTTTACAAGGTGTTGGTTTTAACTGCAAACATTCTTGGTGTCTATAGAAATTTTATAGCATATTATGACGTGATTAAGAGGGAATTATGAGAGATGTATTCAATTTATTCCCATCGTACATTTTTAGGGGCAAGCCTAGGAAGTCAATGACTCATGGCTCAGCTCTATGGCGATTCTTACCAGCTGCATGATTGATCTCAGATGTAAACCAGAGTGAAATTTATATGAAGTGAAATGTCTGTATCTCTTCCATTCGGCCTTTTATCCTTGTTGGCTGTAAATGTTTTGTTTGTGTGTCCAGAATGTGAATTATGTTTTTTGGATAGTTGTCAAAGACCATTGCACGCATAGGCGTGAGAGAACTGAGAAGTGTTGTCACCGAAAATCTTACTGCCAAATTTCACCACATGAAGACTTGAGTCATACTGGAGTCTAATGAACTTGCAAAAGTACACATTGACTGCAATGAGGGAGAAAAAAAAAAGCTCTTAATGAATTGTGTAGGTATCATTTGTGTATCTGTGATGCACAAAGTCAACTTTATGGACTGAGTAATATGCAGCTCTGCTTTTATTCACCATACAATGCATATTTAGGCTCAAAGGAACTAAGGCATGGGAGAACACTATGTTTCTCTAATGGACATTAGAGTGTGGAAATTTCATCTTATCAGGAGTGCCCGAGGTGCAAATATACATTTTTTAACGTTAGTAACAAAAACTCGTATATTTTTCCAAGAAAAAAAATTTAACATCATAGGACAGTACAAAGAGTTTGTGCATGTGCACACACAAACACACACACATACACACACAGATATAAATGATAGTTATATATAGATAAGATGCCAAGAAGAGTCTGTGGTTGAGATAGATCTTTCAGAGTAATATAATCTTATGTCACTGTTTATAAGTTGTGGAGTTCCCTTTTCTTGTGAGGTCCTAGCTTTGAATTTGTGAAGTATTATACCTTAGCTTCACTGTATGATATCTTCGAGTCCCTTATGGTGTCTTGCCCTAATGTTTTTGTCTACTTTTTAAATCTGGCTTTACCGCCAAAACCTTTAGTAACACTGTGCTTAGACATAGGTTTAGACTGGTTTGAATTGTTTACCTAAGCAAGGCTTGCAACCATACACCAACCATGGAACCATAAAAAAAAAAACAGTTGACCAAAGATGGAGTTTGTAGGAAAACTTAAGTGCCTAAATGAAGGTCATTAGTATCTGAACTACCACTATTACAAAAAGGAGAGACAGAAAAGAAAAAAAAAACACAGAAAAGGGGACAAACAAGCAAAGAGAGGGAAAGGGAGAGACAGAGACAAAGAAAGAGGAGGAACCTCCTGCAGAAAACAAATGCAGTTGCAGCTTGTCCTCATTATTTCAAGTGTATGTTTTCTCCTTGCCTTCCTCTAGTGCTGATTGTGTTGATGTCAGTTCTGTAGTTCTTTAATATGGCTGCTTTATGTACCTTTAATTTAAAAAAAAAAAAAATATATATATATATATATATAGATCCACTTATCCACACATCTGTATTTTGTCTTCTGTCTATCCTGTCATAAGGGGTATAAATACTGCACAGTCTCCTCAAATACTGAATGAAAATGTTTGTTAATTTATAAATATGTTTTAGGTTAAGTAGTACAAAGAGTGGTTTAAGTTATTTGAAGGTCTTGTTGAAGAGATGATAACATCCCCATATTATTAACCTTCCTTTTCAGCTGTATAGATGATAGATGCATATAGATAATAATAGATATAGATGTTTGTCATTGATCATTTGAGCAGGGATTAATTTTACAGAAAAGGTTCTCATCCAGGGTTACAGCCTGTCTTTGCAGTATATACAGCATATTTGCAGGAAGATTTAGTAGTCACTATCATATTTTAATTGCAAGAGTGGTCCAGTAGATGGAGCACGTTCAAGACAGAGTGGACTATTATTAGCCAGTGATCTACAGTTTATTTCCATGACAGACATGGGGTATAAAAGTGTCAGACAATAAATAAATAGATTAAACAGATAAATAAATCAATGAATGATCTACAGCTTGAAGTACTTCTATCATTTTGAAGAACCAAAGTTTAAAGCTATATTATCTTATGTTTAAAGCATTTTGAGTCACATCAACTTTGTGTAGGTCTATTTAACACATTATTCATTGATAATGTATTATCAAAAATTATCTTTTCAGATGACACTGATCTGTCCTTCTCTCTCTTCAGAACATTCAAATTTGTTTGATATTTGATATATATACTGACAATAAATCTAAATGTCTGACCATATATTTCAGTGTGATAGAAATCCTGTCAGCTTTGTAACAAATTAAGGAGCAGGATTGCAATATTGTTCTAATATTACAGAGTTTGTCTTTATTCAGCATCAAAACACAATGTTCAAAACACAGAACTGCTTCCAAGAATTTCACAGCAAGGAGACTGAGTCTATGTTATAAGAGACTAGTGATGTCACGGGTGGATTATAACCTTAGTTTTAAACTAACCAAGATGGCCACCCCTTTAGTACTCAAAGCATGGCTAGTACAGGTCATCCCTCCATGTCCACTCAGTATCAGCAACACTGCCAAGTCGCACAGTTGCTGAGTAAAGGCTGAGAAGTGGCATATATTGTTGTTGGCTAAGAATAACAAGAATGACAAGTTTCACGAATACTTTATTGTGTGTGTGTGTGTGTGTGTGTGTGTGTGTGTGTGTGTGTGTGTGTGTGTGTGTGTGTGCGTCAATATATACAACTTAATGTCTGTGTTTGTGAGTGCTGGAATATGTCCATGGGCACTGAACACATTTATGGAAGTATGTGCACATGCATTTCACAGTACACTGTACCTATTGTTGTGTGTGTGTGTGTGTGTGTGTGTGTTTGTGTGTGTTTGTTTGTTTGTTTGTTTGTTTGTTTGTTTGTTTGTTTGCATATTGCAGATAACCACTATATTTCATTCAGGCTCTTCTTGAGCCTCAGGCTCTTAGCACGCCAAAAGCCAGCAAGACAGGATGTTAGCAGAATTAAATCACTGAGTGCTCATCAGTGCAGGGCCTGGGTCCTAAGAACGGCAATTAAGCCACTTCAACAGTGCTATTACACTGCAGAGAAGCCAGCTGAGATACAATACCTACCCTGGCCTGCTAATTACCAATGCCCTCAAAGGGATGGAAAACAATAATTCACAGCATGTGCATTACAGTACTGATAATATTGTCAATGCAGCCCATGGAGATTTTTTTCTACTTCTTCAAATATACTTCTGCTGAAAATTGCTAATTAAACACGTTGTGATCACCTGTACCTAATGCTGTTCATTTTAGCATTGCTCCCATGATGTCAGGGACAGTATTCCACTGACATGACGAGATGCGATTGGTCACTTGCCTGTTGCAGCTGTAGAGGGAAGCAGGTGCTAGGTTTTGAGAGTAAGAGGCTTTTGTGTCTGTAGTCAAAGGACAGAGTCATCAAAGACTGACGTGTTCAGTGAGAGGGGGAGAGAGAGGGAAAGAGAGAGAGAGTCTTTGTCTTACTGTGGTAGGTTGGTAATGAGCATGGTAATCATGCTAATGTCACCATGGCCGCCTACTACTAGAGCTTCCCACACACTGTGACTAATACCCCGCAACATGCATACTTACTTCCTTCTGCGTGCGCACAAACTCTCACACACACACACACACACACACACACACACACACACACACACACACACACACACACAAGCACTCAAAGATTCAACCCTTTATGGACATACAGAAGCCCTCAGCAAAAAATAGAGCTTACAAACTCGACTCCACCACCGCACACAAGGAAGGGCCCCACACAAGAACATAATTGTAAGCAATTCTATTCACCAGCTCTACTAGTGTTTTAAATCACATTTTAAAGGAATACATTCCAATTAATAGCCAGAGGTAAGTAGATCAGTGCAATCAGAAATGTATGCAGAGGATGAAGATACAGCAACAGCTTAGATGTTTCTTAAACTGTGTGGCCATGTTTGCTATGTCATAGATCAGATTACTGTGGTTCAGCATGAGATAGATAGATAGATAGATAGATAGATAGATAGATAGATAGATAGATAGATAGATAGATAGATAGATAGATAGATAGATAGATAGATAGATAGATAGATAGATAGATAGATAGATAGAGATAGTAACAGAGAGAACGAAAAAGACAAAGACATTGTGAGAGAGACAGTGACTGGTCTTTTGCATCCTGGTAGTAGCATCAGGTGGTTCATTAACACTTAGCCCAAGATGAAGTAACCCTAATGGAATGGTTGCAATTCCTCTTTCTCTCATTCTCTCTCTTTCTCTCTCTCTCCCATACATGCATACACCATAGACATGTACACACACACACACACCCTCACACCACTGCATCCTTCCTCTGTGTTATATGCACAAGCCAACACAAGGGAATGACCCAGTGGGAGGAAGGGAGACTGGTAGTTCAGGGATGCTTAGGGCTTGATGTCCCACTCACTAGGCAGGCATAGACCCCAACAGCTCCACTCGCCACATGCAGATCAAATGAGTCGTAATCTGGTTTAGCTGCTATTGAACTCAATAAGAATCGAAGCCTCCAGGGTCTGGGGGTTGGAGGTGGAGTTCTGAATCGCGAATGGTGTCAGCATTGGCACATGGGCTGCGGGAGAAGCCAGTTATATGAGCAGTGGGCAGTGGGGATATCCCCTTCAGCCATGGCTGAAATCAATGTCCAGGAAAGAACAATGGGGGAGGGCAGCAGGAAATCGAAATTGCATAGGCCCTGCCACAGTGGTCAGTGGGATTTGATTAGGAGAGCATTCTGCTCAGTTTGGTGTCGTAAGCTGTTGACTCGCATCAAATGATACGCATTATTCATCGTTCTTTGCTAAGGCGTCACCGTTATTCTTTTAAATGTGATTCCTGAATGGATGGAATAAGGTAAACTGTTTATTGTTTTTCACTGTGATCTCATGGTGAAGCTTCATGGTGATGTCATGGGGGATGAGTGCACTTTTGCAGATTAGACTGCTGTAGAGTGTGTGTGTGTGTGTGTGTGTGTGTGTGTGTGTGTGTGTGTGTGTATGTGTCCCTGCTGCACTGAAGTGATTGCAGGTGAAAATGTATATTGTATACATGGGAGAAAGATGCTCTATGTTCACCTCTGTGTGTGTGTGTGTGTGTGTGTGTGTGTGTGTGTGTGCATGTGAGCATGCTAGTGGATAAGAGAGCTGGAGGCGGAAGAAGGAGCACAGCGGGGGGTCAGATGGAAATAAGAGGCAAACGCAAACGAGGCTCATCTCATGAAAAATTTAATTCCGCCATGCAAGCATCTGCAAGCCAGTTACACCGGTCTCTCCCTGAGTCATGAGAGCCTGACAGACGAGTCAGAGAGAGATGGGGGTGAGAAGAAAAGGAGAAAAGCATGACAAGGGGCCAAGATAAAAGAATGGAGCAAAAAGGAGCATAGGGAGAGAAATGAGGAGAATGGGGAGAGGATGAAGAGAAGTAGGGTGTGGTGGCTTCAGGGGACAGGCTGGCTCTCTGCTCACAGTGAGACATCAAACTGAAGCTATGTGATAAACATCTGAGATGGGAACATAACACACACACTGTCACGTTCCTCCCACTTCTTTCTGTCACATTCATTCAGGAATTAATTTTCCAGTGATGAAAGATATGTCTTTAAGATCCTGAATTTTTCATTATTTCTGTACAAAGTCCAAAATAATCACATAGACATGTATCATGTTTAGTTGCTTTGTTGACTGGGTAACTGGGTAAAACAGCCACCTTTCACTATAATACATTACAAATATGAAATACTCGTAGAGATATGCTTTTATAATTCACTAACATGCTGTTGGGTTGCTTTTGGCTTCTTTCCTCTAAGTGCAATTAGTTTGTTTATGCTTCCATCAGTTTGTTTATGCTCCCATTTATGTCCCCACGTCATCACTTATAAAACAATAATAATACCAGCGCAATACATGAGTCAGTTGGTCATTTCTCTGTAGCAGTTTCATTCTGTTATTCAACAGTTATGTGAAATGCCTGTTTTATAAAGATTGTGATTAGATTGCGAGACATAAATGATTAAATGCTATCGGCTTGGTTTTCCCAAAAGAGAGGGGATGCTTTGACTATATAAAGAAAAGAAAATGGAACTATGAGCTTAATGGTACTGTACAATCATTTCAACACAAACAAGGTTAGGGCACGTTTTTACAGACAAAAGAAAATAGGTCATAGCTGTTCAGAGCAACAAAGTGTGACGCAAATTTGAATAAAAGCTGTTCTGTTTGTCAAGGTTACAATGTTATAAAACTACTTACATATGTGGCAGAATTAAATCTGACACACCTCTGCAGCTGTTTGAACATAATTTTATGATGTAGGAATAACAAGTCTGACAAAAAGTAACCAGGACAGAACTGAAATATATGGATCTACTTTTGACATCTTTTTTGTTGTTCCATATGTCAACAGTTATGCTTATTATAATAATATTACATAAAGAATAAGATCACTGTGTGTCACTGAGTTGCCACCGGTGATCAGAGGGAGTAAAATATAGCCTTATTTAAGATTGGAGTTCTATAAAAGAAGTAAATATGTTATTTTGTGGCACTTTTGTTGTGAATCCATCTTAATATCCCATGCAACACATGTTATATTCTCATGCCCATCATTCTGAGTCTTACTCTGAGCAATGAGTTCAGTCGTAAGAGTTTCTAACACAACACCTGTGAGTAATTGTGGTCTAGGTGCTAAGTCTTGGTCCACTAGGAGTTTTGAACTTTCACAATGGGTTCAATTGGACATATTTGGAAACATTAGACTTTGTGTAGCTTGGCCCTGGTGCCAATACTGAAGCTTGCTGACTTGCATAAATACATGCAGTGTGGGAGTACATTGTCATAATTCAGCTGAAGAGTGATAGCTCATGACAGCAGGTCATGAAGGGGCAACACCTGGTTCACCTGAAATTACATTCAGGCAAAAACACAATCAACAGAAATATTGTTCGTGTATTTGTGTGTGGGGTTTTTTTTTTGGGGGGGGGGGGGGTGTCATCTTAAGCAAGTGGTGTAACATGGATGGTGTCAGAGCTTTGCAAATCACAGAACCTTGACAAGGTCTGTCTGTAACAGGTTTCCATGGCGATCCAATGTCAAGCATAAGCAAAAAAAAAAAAAAAGAAAAAAGAAAGAAAGAATATTAGATGATACACCCTTACACACAGATTCAGTCTATAAAGTAAAAACCAAGGAGAGAAAGAGAAAGTAAGAGTGAAAGAGAGAGAGATGAGGCAGGGTAATTATTAGACCTTTCCCCCCTGTCCAGGGTCTCATGGGAATCACTCACTGGGCTCTGCATGACGGCAGCACTGACGTCAGAGAGGTGGAAAGCACCATTGAGATTTTCATCCATTTTCTTAATGGGCCTCCACTACCTCCAATGCCCCTTGTTCCAGCATAAATACACACACGCACACACACACCTACACACACACACACACACACACACACACACACACAAACATATGCACCCACACACACAATTGCACACACACGCACACACACACACACATACACATACGAACATATGCACGCACACACACAATTGCAGGCACACACACACACACACACACACACACACACACACACACACACATAGACATACACACACACTCTAGCACAATGCACAAATGCACTAACACATGAACACACATAAAAAATGCACCAACATAATCAAACACTCACAAACAAAACTGGGCTCAGCTGCATATACAAATAGACCTACTCATGCTTGCACAGAAGCAAACTCACACACAGTGGGAGCTGGAAGCACTTGTGTGCTTGTCTGCTCAGTGTGACTCGCTGCTGTGCTGGCTGGCTGAATCGTGTTGCTTGCCAGTCGATTTCCTAGAGTTTGTGGACATGGTATGCTAACAGCCATTTGCAGTGAGATTCTATTAAATCATGGCAGGAGCCACCAAATCTTGGAAAATGTGGTGTTTTAGGATAATAATCTCAGCTCAGACTCTTTATTTTGGTTGATAATTCTACTTTAAACATCATACACATGGCCATCAGATTTAAATATGTTATTAATTGAGTTTGAGGGGGTGCACATTTCCACTCAGTTTTACATATATACATACATATATATATATATATATATATATATATATATATATATACATAGGCCAATACATTTAAATAGGCATTCATTCAGAAGGAACTCACATATCCCTAGGCTTCATTTGAAGCAATTTGTTTCAGTGCAGCAATGGCAAATACTATTTTTAACTCTAGCAGCATAATAAATCAAGAGAACATCTGTTGAAAAGATATTTGAGCTGGTAAATTTGAAATGCATATTAAACGGTTCTCATCATAACCTACATATGTTGGCTGAATAAAAAAGCATCAATATGTTCCAAAATAGACTAAGGTTCGTAATGTGCCATTTCAGGTGCTGTGAATGGAAGGCAATTATGTAAACTGCTTTTTTTTTATTTGCAACTTGTGAAACAACTCTCAAGTTTCTACCCATTGGCCAGACTGATTTCTACTCAGTCTGTCTGACTCATTCCCCAATAGCTGACATCCTTAAGTTGCCCCTTTTCTTTCTCTTCTTCTTGCCATTTGTCTTTGAGTGTTTTTGACCCCCAGATCCTACCCCCTTCTATTGTCTCTCCTCTTTCTCCTTCTTTTTCATTCCATTCTTTACCGCTTACCTGCTGCCAGTGGAGGTCACAAATTAAAAGCTAATTGCTGATGCACTCTCGCCTCTCACTGGAGGAAAAAAAAAAAAAACCTAAGAGATGTCAGTTGAAGACAGTTTGTGAATGGAATAACAATTTGCCTATTAATCATAACAAGCTGAAGTCATTTTCCATCGTTGACGATGACACCCGGATGTGTGTTGTTTTCTTTAGTCCTGTTCTTGCGTGTTTGTCTCGTGTGTGTACCAGTTTGCTTTTTAAGAACAGGTTATGTACAAAGGCCCCTTATGAATTTCAGTGTTTTTCATTTGCCCTCAAAAGTGTCTGTCTGCACCTGAACAACTCGTTATTCACAAATGTGTATTTTATGAGTCACATATATCTTTTAAGTCACATGTACTTTATTAAGTTCATATCAGTTCAAAGTACAGCACTTGCTAACCAGGTGCTCCGTTTCTTGATTTCCTGGTAAATTATGTTACTAATACTAATAAAAAATGGAACAGATCTTGTTTCAGCTGCCATGGCTACTCCCTGATGTCCCGTCCTGTATCCCACCACACCTCCACCCTAGCCAATTACTTCTCCATTGCCCTTAATGGACATTTTCTTGGGATGGGTTTTGGATACATGCCCATCATCGGGACAAGACTAGGACCTCTAGTAGACTGTGACCTCTAGAAAGTTTGACATTAATTGCTTATTTTTTCAATGTTTATTTATTTTTCTCTTAAAATTGTTATTATTGTGGTGACCGTTGTTGGCCAGAGGAGGATGCCACCCCCTTTGAGTCTTGGTTCCTCTCAAGGTTTTGTCCTCATGCTCTAGGGACTTTTTCCTTGCGACTGTCACCCTTGGATTGCTCACTGGGGGCTTGGACTTGATCATTTGTAAAGCTGCTTTGTGACAACATCTGTTGTAAAAAGCACTATATAAATAAATTTTGATTTTGATTTGATTTGATCATAACCATGGGTAATAACCACTGGAACCACTGCTCGATTTGACAGTCCTCCTTTTGGATGTCTGGTGATTTCTTAATCTTCAGGTGTCAACAGGGAACAACATGAAATTCACAGATGCACAGAAAATACCATGTGTCCATTTGGTGAACTGTGGTATAGATGCAAGAATCAGTGGATATCCACTGATGTGGGCTTGCCCGGGCTGTATGACAAGCAAAAAGGACAATGTTTAAGAGATGATATTTCAGAGAGGGTTACCCAGATGTTTTCAGCCTTCAGATTAAAGGTCTTGCTACAGAATGTCAGCTAAGTCACGTACTATGAACGTGATCCCAGAATATATAAAAATGATAACACCCAAACACCTGTTTTCCCATCAGGCTGGTTTTTAATTTTTTAAACATATTTAATCATAACACATTATTGTCATTCATTATGACTGCATTGGAGCTTCCAGGCAACTAAGCAACTCTTACAACAAACTACAGTTTATCATCTTGTGCAAAATATACGCAGGAGAGGTATTCTTGAAGAATATATGGTATTACTCTTGCAATGACAAGTTGGACATAAAGGAAAGGAACACTTTTATTCAAGGGCAGAGGGCCAGACAAGAAGCACAATAGACAGGTTTAAGTCGATGCACAGCCCACAGAAGTATAAAGGCAGGGCAAATTATACATTCTAAAGTTAATATGGAATTAGCCAAAGGCTTAGAATTGCAAAGGGAACTGGCAACAAAAACTGAGATACAGGAATGAATTTATAACAAGGAACTGATGCAGGTGATCAGTGGCTGGTGATGTCGAGTGCTGTTTGACAAGGATTATGGGGTCATCTGGGGTTGTGACCAGCCCCTCAATTACATGGCTCTGTTTGTCAGATGGCACTTATTGGTCTGTTATAAACACTGGGACAGAAGGCTGGATGGTCCCAATGATCACAGGATATTCTATGCACTGTTCTTCATTACCACTACTCTCAGTCAACCAAGTATGTGACCTCCCTAACATCAAGAGTCCAGAAATGTGTATTCCAAAAGTTAGGGTCACATCTACATCCAGCAGCATTGGAATGTTCATTTGCAACAGTGTTTTGCTCTGGTTTATGTTTAGTACTTACCTTTCCCCATGTTTCTATTCCGTGCATTGAATTCTACGTAATCTCTGCAATTCTGCAACTGTTATAGATCAGTGTTTAGGAGATATGCATTATGTAATATGCAAGAGAATGGACAGTTCAAATTTTTCCATGCTGCATGGTTCATATAAGCTTTTACATAAACAAGAATGGAACCAAGTGTGGAAAACAGACACTCTTCCTTAATCCTAACCAGACTGCTTGACATGGTCAAGCCCAGTGAGTCATGAGGACAGGCATTTCCCCTTTTATATTACCAGTTGGTATCATTAGTAACTGTTCATATATCAAAATTAGATGAGCAACTCTTTCCTCCAAAGTGTATTGCAGCCTCCTCAGTCCTATAATTAATTCTCACTTGCACAAGTTTCTCCTTCTCTCCTAAGTTTTCCTGTTATTATTTTTGTTCTCTCACCCTGAATCTTATTTGGTTAAATAAGTTTGGTTGGTCATTGTTTCATTTAATAAATAGACTGACCGATTGATCATTGTAAGGCTGCTGGCCGAGTGACGCAGGGCGCGGGGCAGGACTTCCTCAACAGTGGAAGACGTTTATTGACATTAAACTCATACAACAAAACTAGCACTCACATATTACACTTACGATGAACTTGATAACACATTTAACATTTAAGGACTAACATATACACAAGAAATGGTGAAGACACAAACAGACGTTATGGCTACAGCAATGTTTAGATGTGTCAACAGTTATACAAAGTAGCGACAATGACCAATGAGGGAGTACACACTGACAGTGGATTAAATAGACAAACTAACATACAACATTAAACCTTGTGCACATGTGTGCAATCCCGGGGGGCCTGGTTACAAAACAGTACACCTGTTTTTTCCCCTGCATGCGGTGGGCCGTACCACATGAATTGTGGGGGGAGGAGCATTCCGTGACAATCATTCTTACAGGTCACTTAAACAGTTTCTCTTTTCTTTCATTCTTTCCTTTCTTTTATTAGGTAGCTACTTTGGTCCACTACAAATCTAGTTTGTGTTAATTCGTTAGGTTACATTGTTTGCTACATTTGTTATACTATAGCAATTTTAGAAGACTCAGTACCTTTCATCATTAGTAGAATCTTAAAGATTGATTTTTGTGCATGTTCTCCTGTCTCTGTTTATTCAATACATATACTCTAGTTATACCACGTATGAGCCATGATTGATAGTGTCCAAGACCCTCTGAGACTGGCCTTTAGTTCTATATTAGAATCAATTGGTTTCACCCAATGTATAAGAAAACCCACACACTCTGGTGGACATACACTTCAAAATTAGTACTGACATATGGAGTAGACATAGAGAACATAGTTATACTACCCCAGTCTGATGCCATCTCAGACATTCCCTTATTTTTGTGAACTAGATATGAGCCACAATAAAGTAACCACACCAGATGCACAATCATGTCGGCCACTGCATTGAGATTTATTACAAATCTCCCAGATTTAGCATTTGCAACTAAGATACTTGATCAAATAACTGAATGCTTAAAATCAGTATTCCACTGCACACTCAATGATGTTGCTCTACTTCAGCATAAAAACAATAGGGACAAAAAATTAGTACTTTGGTATACTGATTACATTCGCAATTTAAAACAAACAAACAAAAAAAAGAATGTGAATGCTGTCACACTAAGGTTGTAGTCTTCCAGCTTGCATGAAAGGAAAGCCTTCTCAAGTATAAAAAGGCACTTACCATTCGAACATCTTGTCTATCCTAATAGAAAAAACAAAAATAATCCTAGATTTCTATTTAGTACAACTGCCCATCTAACTAGGAATAAAACTGACATTAATGCTCAGATTACAGCATCACATAGTAGTAATGAGTTCATGAATTACTTCAATGAGAAAATTAAGCACATTAGAGATAACAATAAGAGCACTGGAGCCACAGCTCCAGAAGACTGAAATGATCCCAAATGACAGTGACCAGTTTGCTTTTGCTCTTTGCAAAAAACACAATCAAACAAAAAAATACTTAGACATTTGCAGTGCTCAATACCAAAAATATATAAGTAAATAAATAAAATATAATACATAAAAATCCTCCAATACTAGATTCACAGCCCACACACTTTCTTAAGGAAATCCTACCTGAAGTAATTGAATCTTTACTAAATTTATTAAAATTCTCCTTGAACCTTGGCTATGTTCCTAAATCATTAAAATTAGTAGTAATCAGACCACTTATCAAAAAATCTAACCTCAACCCATGTCATCTGTCAAACTACAGGTCGATCTCAAACCATCCATTTATTTCCAAGAGCCTAGAAAAAGCTGTAGCTCAGCAGCTAAGCCTATACCTGAATCAGAAGCAGATACATTAAGTCTTTCAGCGATGGTTTAGGCTTCATCATAGTACGGAGACAGCACTGATTAAAGTAGTTAATGACCTGTTGTTGGCTTCTGACCAGTGTTATGTCTCTTTGCTTATATTACTTGATCTGACTGCAGCATGTAACACTATAGATCACAACATTCTACTAGATAGACTTGAAAATGTTGTTGAGATTAGGAGAATAGCCCTTTCCTGGTTTCAGTCTTATCTAGCTGGTCACTACCAGTTTGTTAACATAAATGGCGACTTCTCAGCATACTACAAGGTTAGCTATGGTGTCCCACAAGGATCTGTTCTAGGGCCTTTGCTTTTTTATTTATATATGCTACCTCTAGGTGACATTATATTTAAACACTGTGCTTGTTTCCACTGCTACGCTGATGATACTCAGACAAATCAGAGGACATATATCTGCTTAGTATTACTGAGGAATGTATAAATGATGTCAGACACTGGGTGTTGAGTAGCTTTCTCTCACTTAATCCCGACAAAACAGAGGTGTTTCTATTAGGCCCACAGACAGCTATGTCATCGCTCTCTAATTACTTAATGAACCTCAGTGGTCTCCCAATCACATCTTCTTTAACAGTTAAAGATCTAGCAGTTATTATGGATCCCAGTCTCTCATTTGAAGCACATGTAAATATTTCTAAGACCATATTTCTAATTGCAAACATTAGGAACATACTCTCCTCACATGCATTTATCACTTCAATATTGGACTACTGTAAGGCTTTACTATCTGGCTGTACCATTAAGTGCCTAAACAAGCTTCAGCTAGTTCAAAATGTAGCAGCCAGAGTTCTTACTAGAATTAAAAAATCACATCACTGCTATCTTAGCTACTTTACATTGGCTCCCAGTAAAATTTCATATTGATTACAAAATACTTCTAATGGCCTACAAAACACTGAATGGTCTTGCCCCACAGTACCTTAGCGAACTCCTAGTGCATTATAACCCATCACGTTTGCTTAGATCAAAGGGTGCAGGCTCTTTACTAGTACCAAGTATAAGAAAATCTACCGCAGGAGGAAGATCCTTTTCCTATAAAGCTCCCATACTATGGAATAACCTTCCAGTAAATGGTCAAGACTCAGACACAGTCTCAATATTTAAGGCTAGGCTGAAAACCTATCTGTACAGTCAGGCATTTTCTCGACTACTCCCCATCATGGGTAAAGGTGTAGATCTGGGGGTCCATGGGCATTGAGAGTTATGGTAAACTGGAATGTTATGATGCAGTCACTTCACCTCTCTTTTCTCACTCAAGTTTGTTGACTGAGAGCAGTGGAGTGCTGATGTTCCAGGGTGCCCTCATGCCTGTGGTGTCCTTCTGGCTCTATCCTTTTAGCTGTGCTTTGCACATTATAGTTCCATAATTTACCCACCATCGTACCTGGACATGCCTAATAATCGAATCTCTTTTTCTGCTGAGGTACACCTACCCTTGATGTCATGATGTTACTGAGCCTCAACCTGCCATGGCTACTCCCACCACCCCTGATGTCCTCTGCTGTAGCCCACCACTCCAACCCAGTCATGTACTCTCCTTTGCCCTTGATGGATGTAATTGTGCGGGATGGGTTTTGGACACAAGCACACCATCGAGACCAGAAAGCTGGAATAGGCATTAATTGTTTTTTTGTTTTTTTTTTTCATTTTATTATTATTTATTTATTTTTCTCTTAAAAATTTTAATATAGTGGTGACCGTTGTCAGTCAGAGGAGCCATTCAGTCTTGGGTCCTCTCAAGGTTTCTTCCTCATACTCTAGGGAGTTTTTCCCTGCCACTGTCACTGTAATGTTTGAGTGGTTCAGAGGCAGACACATTTGCAGAGAAGAGCTAGATTTATTATGGGCAAATCCAAAATCAGAGTCGTTGTAGCAGTCCAGGGTCATAGAGAAAACATGGAGAGCACAGGGACACATGATTAAACAAACAAAACACAAGGCAAACAGAGGAAGCAGGCTATAACAAAGGCTAAGAAACACGAAGGCTCAGAGTACAAACTTAAATACATGCATACACAGGCTTTCAAGAATCCAGACATTAAACCAAACACAATGAACCTAATACAAACACAACCATGAAATAAATGGACTTAGACATTTGTAAAGCTGCTTTGTAAAATAAATTAAAAAAAAACACTATATAAATTGATTTGATTTGATATTCAAATTTTTGGCAGATGAGAAATAATCACATTATGAACTGGCAACTTTCATGAGTTGAAACTGAATTAATAAATATTAATAAATGAGTTAAAATTAATACATTTTCCCTGTTAATCAGGGTGGTGCCCCAATTAATCTGATTAACTATGATCGACAATTTATTAAAGTCTTAAACTGCAACACTGGGTCTCTGACAAGTCTTAAGACCTTTTGGTAACAGGTGTGGATCACAAGTGTTACTGATGTAGACTTCCTCTAAATTTTGCTCTTTAAACCTCATTACAGGTCTCTCCAGTCAACACAACTGCAGCAAGTAATGTAGGTATTTGTGTAGCGGGTTAAACATTTTAATAAATTGTCAATCACAGTTGATAAGGTTATTTGGGGCAACACCCTGATTAACAGGGAACATTTTTAATCAATTTTAATTAATTTATCAATGATTAATAATTCAGTCTCAACTCGTGAAAGTCACCAATTCCATACATGATTATTTCTCATCTACTTAATGTTGGAATATAACTTTTGACTCACAGAAGTAATAACTAAGGTATGGTTATTGAATAAGCAGAGATAGGAAAAACATGCGCAACAATCATTGACTAAGATTCTACTATTGACCAGAAGAATCAAGTTTACTATAATCACTATAATAACAATCATTATAACAATGCAATCATAACAATGCAGCAAAGCAAAAATTAACACAAATGAATCATTGTGAATAAAAGTAGCTAGGGTAATAAAGAAAAGAGTAATAATAAAATAAGGGTAATAAAGAAAAGAGTAATATAGAAAAAGAAAAGAAAACTGTTTTAAGCAGCCTATGGGAATAACCATCCGGATACTCAACTTGTCAATCAAACAAGACCAACAAAGGAAACTTATTAATCAAACTAGATTCTGTCAAGAATGACGAGCAGAGACGGAGGCGAATGTAGGTAAAAGGTTTTAATGTTGAAGAGGGGCAATCCAAATGCATAGTTAGAGAACAAGCAGAGGTAATATCCAGTAAACAGGCGAATAGCAAACAAATCTAACAGGGAATAGGCATAAGAGTAAATTCCTATAACAGGCATAAAGAGATCAAAGAACCAGACAAGTGATAACAAACCCTAATGATCAGAACTGTAAGAGATGCAGATGAGAATTCACAATGACTGGCTGGACAAATAGGGTTCATATAGGTAAATGTATGAGCAATAACTAGTAACAGGTGACTCTAATAATCAGGTGATCTGGGCCAAACTAGGGGATTGTATAATAGAAGAATCAGGAGAAAAGGGGGAAACCATTTTGAAACAACTGGAGGGAGAATTAATTACAGGACTGAGGAGGCTGTATCACAGATGAGAGAAAGGTATTAACTGATCCAATTTGATTTATAAACAATAAAGTTACTATTAATACCAACTGGTAATGTAAAAAGGGAAATGCCTGTTCTTATGACTCACTGGCGTTCAACTATGTAAAACCGTCTGGGTGACACTGAGGGAGAGTGCCCATTTTCTATTGAAGCCGTCTAGATGGCACACTGAGAGAGAGTGTCCATCTTCCTTCCAGCTGCTGTGATGGCACACTGAGAGAGAGTGTCCATTTTCCACTAAAGTCATCTGGATGGCACTGAGAGAGACTGTCCATCTTCCATCAAACTGCCAGGATGGCACTAAGAGAGTGTCCATTTTCCCCAGTGACAGTGAAAAGACCAGGATTGTCAGACCGAGGGATTGGCTTTTCAGAGCTTGATCAGTTAGAGAATCATAGGCCTTCGTAGGCAGCCCTTTCCGAAGTAGGAGTTTGGATTTGTTACCGGCAGCACAATGGAACTCTAGTCTTAATCAACAAAATAGACAAGTAGCTTGATATAAGATGTGATGAACAAATTCCAACGAATACAAACTAACGATAAGCAATTATTAAAAAAAAATTAAATAAACTAAGATAACATGAAATTCAAATATTTCTAATTGCTTAGTGAGAGGTTATTGACTCATTTCATAAAGTCCTGTGGGGGGGTGCTCTTATAGTATTAGGGGCTCTTTTACAGCTTCATGCCTTGTACCAGGCTGAAAAGGGTTACACATTTTACAGCTATATATTGGGAGACAGGGCACATCTGGTTCATGTATATTCAATAGCCTTTATTTTCATGATGGGGAAAATTTCTATAGGACACACAGGGATACAGGAATACATAGGATCCACCATGAATTAATTAAATAAAGAAAATCATACATTTACTACCAATTTTTACCTCCTTGTCTTAGAATGAAGTTTGTAAAACAAACCCTAGGATGGGTGGAGAAATTGAATAATCAATTTAATTACTACTGACTTTAATATATTGTCTAATTGTTTCATATAGGATCTCTAGGAAACAGAGCCAGGAGTGTTTAACAATTTGTTCACAACATGCATGAGATAAGCAACATACAAATTTAGTGATCTGGATGAATAAAGCAGATTAATAAGGAACAGGGAAGCAACAGAATAATGAAAAAATTGAAACTTAACAAATGAAAGGAGCAAATGTCACAATTTTGAGATTATATTAAAATAGCCACACATTACTAGTTGATTATCATTTGACATCATAGTAGGTTAAATGGCAAGTTGCTACTTTGTGAATTTGTGTGAAAGAGAAACATATATTTGTGAACATTAATCTGTGGGATGAGAAAAGTTAGTTAGTCCTGGTAAAGGTTTTAGTTTGATGGAATTTATTGTCACAGCTCCTTGAAGAATAACCAGGCAGTTAAGAGGATCCCACCTTTGAAACTGTGGGTTTTATGACACTAAGGAAGAGGGAGAAGGGTCAGAGAGCCAGGCAAGTGTGGTAAATTACCAGCTAGGCTGTTTATGGCTTTGTTGCTCAGCATCATTGCGTCAGAGGGGTCCTGGGTCTTGTTCATGGCTCAGGGGTGAGAGAAAACCCACCCTGACCAAGTCAAAGTTTCATAAGTTGAAGTTGACCAGGGGTTGCTGTGATAAACTGGCCCATTTCAGCTTCCTTAGACAAAAATAGGTGTTCTTTACAAGATAAGCTGTGTTTCATGACCAAGAGATGTCCTCTCTCCAAGAAAACTTCTCCACCCCCACCTTGTTTATGAAGAGGGCAGAATGCTCTTTGCTATTTGATTTCCTGAAGTCAATAATATTTCTCTTGGTCATCTTTGCAGTTAATGTCAGATTGTTTATCATACACTCATCAGATTCAGTTTTGGTTTTGTGAACAGGTGTACAGTCATGGGTGAAAAGTGAGTAGAGTAACAGGTTCAGTATGCCACCTTGTGAAACATTTTATTGAAAGTTATTGGTTACAAGAAGTAAAGTAACACTGGCACCTAGCTCCACCCTTACCTCATGTATAAGAGATAGCCTGTTCAACACAATTGTTGGACAAATATAATGATGGGCTAAGAAGATACTGATTCATTACTGCAGCCTCTTATTTTTAATGGATTGTCCCAACCCTTTATGCATAATGTGTATGGATGCGCTGGTGATGATTTAAACAAAAAAGCTTTTGGATACAGCCTTTGAACATGTACCAGTGATTGCTTAATACAGATGGACTTCCATGTTCATAAAATTCTTATAGAATATCCAATCTCTCAAGTACAGTTATCATTACAATTATTTACAACAGAAGCAAAATGCTTTACTATTATATGGTCTTGCATTCAGAGCTGGGCCCATGAAGTTTCAGATGGGAAGACACCCACAGGCATCCATTTAGGATATTAGAAAATGCACTGCCTGGGGTGAAAGCTTGCTGCTCTGAAATCCCTCATTGTGGCTTCTGCTTTCTATTTTCATGCATAAAAGTGAACCATATTTGCCGCTTCCTCCACAACGGGAACAGCACCTGGCATGTTTAACTGTTCTCGGGCAACAAGATGACTCAACTCTTCTAGATGCTTCCACTGCTTATACAAGGTACTGAAATAAAAAAGCCATTTAATGAGGACCAAGCCAAGAACGCAATTAACAGCTGAAGAATAACCATCATGTCCCTATTGCTAATGTATTCTAAATGCCCAACCAGTCCATCCACCCTTATGCTGATGTTAATGCAGATTACTTTTTTCCTAATCCAGAAAGCATGGAGCACAGGGAAATGAGGTTTTAACAAATTCAACTGTATATCATACTGCCCATATGCATATCTGAACTTTTCCTCTCAGGAGAAATCTGTCATAAAGTATATTGGTGGTAAAATGTTTTGTCCATGCTAAAATCCCTTTTCAAAAAGTCAGCCGTGGTTGCTACGACAACTTGCTTGATGGGCCCTCGACTCCTACATCTGGGAAACTGTTTTTCATTTAACCTCTCTTGTGTTCACAATCTGCTTGATTTCTTTTCTGATTTCTCCACCAATGACTCACTGATACTATCATATCATTAAAGATTTTTTATGTGCAAAGTCCACATGTTCCATGTTTTACTTTTCCTGAAGACCATTTCTCACCCTTAACTGAATTTGCCAGTTAATTTATTTAATAACAAATTCACCAAGTTCTTGCAACATTATCCTCTTTTTTGGACTGTGGTAGGAATGAAAGACTTGAGAAAATATGTTCTCATCTTTGCTGTTATCTCTGAGATATAGCAGTGGCAGATTCACCTTATGGCTAAATAATAAAGACAGGGATGCAGGTTTTCAGAGATGAAATTACAGCAGTCTGGTATCCACAGTAGCTCCCACAAGTAGAGGTCTAAATAAAGTTACTATGAAATGCAGAGGTTCAGGAAGTAATATTTCTCATCAGGATTTGGTTCCAACCATCAAGATTTGCAAATTACTTCAAACCAGAGAGTAGTATTAATTAGTTAATATTTCACAGTTATGTCAGAACATTCACTTCTCAATCTACACCTCTGGTTAAAAAAGAAGTAGAATCCAAACCTCTTTCTGAGTCATGTCATATGTCTACTGTGTAGTAAATTTAGAGGCTAAGGGTAGTTTTGTTTCATTAAGTTCCATTCTGATCACAATAATTACACTGAGAAAAGAATGACTCATGGATGTTTGACAACAGAACTCAAGGCTCATGTTTTGGACATCCAGTTACTGTAAAAGAAACTCTGAATATAGCCACTTTATTAAAAGCCCCATATTTAGCTGTTGTCATAAACAACCTCATCCAACATTCATTGTTGAAAGCAGGTATAGCAGCATGCAGCAGTCAGAGTTTTGCAGAGGGGGTGTACAAGAGGAATATGACAGCTCCCACTCTGAATCCCAACTTCCTGCTGACTCGATGATAGGTGTAGACTCTCTCCGAGCTGCAAATTAAAGACTGTCCCTCTCTTTATAGGATAATGAGCTTGTTAGACTGGCTTTAGAGACCAGCGTGTCTCCGACTTACCGTCATCTCTCCTCCATCAGTGTAATGTGCTTACTCCAGAAGAGAAGCAAAAGAGCCATTCAGTTTCCCTGCCCATTAACAACAATATAAAACACGACACAGGCTTGTGCCATTTTGAGCCAAATGGCACAGACAGTCATTAGGATAAGTGCCACACATACAGCCCAGCCCAAGTAGTGTTTCTCTTGCCCTTCTCCGAGAATGAGGCTAAAAAACCTTTTTTAGAGCCATAAGCATGAAAACCCTCCCTTCTACCTCTTCTTTCTTGTTAACTAGAGAGATTGGCCATAATTTCATTGCATGATTGTAGTATTTTTTCATCTGAACAAAGTATTGCTTTTATTCAGATCAAATGTTTCATTGAAACAGCACAAATTTGAAAGCATTTTCCACAATTCACCAACAGATAATTCTGGGACAGAATTCTGGGAATGGCTCTTCATTGTTTAATTTTTCCTTCCTGACCTAATATCTGGGCTTCTCTACTGTCTCTCATCACAAACACACAAGCTGAGCCTGTGTCCCAGAACATGAAAAAAAAAATAGTTCAGTGTGTTTATGTTTGTGTGTGTTATTGATCAAAGTATTTATGGAAAAGAATTAGCTTCATGTTCACACTAAACACATTAAAACTACTTCAAAATAATCCAGTTATTATTTAATGTTAACTATGCATACAAAGCTCATAAGAAGCACAAACTTGGAGATTATGCACATCTAACCTTAAATCCATTTTGTGCACTGTTTATCCCAAAACATGGCTTTTAGAATTTTTTATGACCCGCACTTTCCAAAAACTAGCAAAGACACCATCACGGAAACACCAAGCTGCTCCACCTTTCTGCTATAATACCTTTCACTTCCATGACAGACATGAGAACAAATCTGTAAAGTCACTACACTGCAGCAAATGTACTGGAGTGAAAAATGTACTGGCATGAAAAGTTATTTGAAAGAAAAAATTGAGCAGCTGTGTACAATAGAAGTAGTCAAGTATAGTACAGATTCTTTAAAAAAGGGACAAAACAGATATATTCCATTACTTTCCACCTGTGACGTTATATGTCAGTGTTGAAAACACTGTTATTTCACTCAAATGATTAAAGCTGGGTATGAGGAAAAACTAACAAACAAACTTTAAGCAAAAATATTACTTATTGTGTAAAATTGGAACTCACACATTAGCTTCACCATAGCCAAAAAGCACTGGTGTTACCATGGTGGTTTTCCTACAGACATAATTGAGATGCTTCCCTATTGCAAAAAACATTTTCAGTTTGTGTCTGTATATATGGGTTTCTGACAACAGCAAGTGATTGTATTGGTTAAACATAAATGTAACACAGGGCTTTTCTTTTCTTGATGACCTTTATGGTTACCTTGTGTTTTTGTCATTCTGCACAATAAACCTCCTCCCATTAACTGGACACATTTTATTGCAAACACTCATAAAACATGCTAGTGCAATTCACTGTACACATTTGTCTGAAGTCATGCTGATGTTAATTTAGCAACTGATGCTACCTCCACCATGTTTTACAGATTAGGTTGTTTAAACACCCCCCCCCCCCCCATTTAAGAGTTGTTTTTAGAGGTTAATCTTCATCTCATCTGCACATTTAGCTGCTTACAACGCTCCTGTCTGTTGTTGACTCTTATGAGAGGGTTATATCTTGTTGTGTAGCCTTATTACGTCTCAACTGCAAAAAGCAAAGGTTTTGCTACAAGCTGTGGTTTCAATGATAGTCTTTTTTTTTTTTATCATTATTTTAACATTACTGGTGTTATGTACCACAACTGTTCTCAGCCAACCAGTTTGTAACAGATTATTAAGTAAATCCTTCTCTTTTTTAAAATTATTTTAAGATATTTTTACCTACTGCCAATTTTGTTTGTGTTATGGCTTTGTATTTTTTATCCTATAAATACTTTGCTTTTTCTGTCAAAGACCACTGTGAAGTCATCTTTGATTTATGACTGTGGATTTTGAGGTCAGACACTAAAGCCTCAGAAGTAGCCACAGAACTGGGTTGAAAATGTCAGTGGGTCACAAGTGGTGTAATTAATGTGTTTCAATGTCCAACGTGAATTTTCAAACATCTTTACTTTCGTCAAGATTGATTGTCCCAGGAATTATGCTAATCAAATGTCTAGGTAATAAGCACATGCACCATCACACACACACACACACACACACACACACACACACACACACACACACACACACACACACACAAACAAACATGCATATGGCCTGCCACATGTTTGCAGTTTGTCTCTTTCCCCCACAAGGTCTAGACAGCAGAAGATGTTCTTGTAATAAAGTATTTTAAAAATCCAGAGATATTATATCACTCCACTGTCTCAGCAGAATATGTCTGTAACAGACTGATAGTAGAAGAACTCTTCACACTAGGCTTTCCTTCTATTTTTTTGCATGACACCTAAATATGTGCCAGCTAAGCTCTGATAGTTGCAATGACAGACACAACCCACTTCTCCATTGTTAAGCAGCCTGTAGCTCCTGCTTCCAGCCTCTATACAGGCTGGAAGCAGGAACTACACTACCTAGAGGGAGTGTTTGTTTCACCAACTTAAGCTTCCCAACAAGTGGTCTCGGATAGCTGCTGGAAGCCTTAAATGCCACTCCTGAGCATTATTCACACCGCCTCCTGACTGACCCCAGACCAGTCAGTGAGGTCAGTGACTAGTGCTGGTGTGTGTGCCTATCTTGCTGCATTTCAAGAGGATGGCTAAGGCTGGTGTTGCCACCTGGCAGTTGCTGACAATGACACACATGGGCTGCCAGGGGTGGGGGGATGGTAGGTGGGGATGGGTCACTGGGGGGAGGGACCATGTTTGCACTGATTGACGTCACTTACGCCTACTCATTTCCGTCTCTTGCCTATGTGGCAGAAAAGAACAGATCCCCACCTGCGAGGAGCTTGGCGCACGAGCGCACGCCCACTCTCCCTCCACCGTCCTTCTCTTCCTCCTGAAATAGATGAGAATGCAGTGCAACAAATGGATAAACAAGGCCACGCGATGAAAAGAGCCTCGGGCAGAGCTGTCAGCTGCCATCCGCATGCAGCAGGTGCCTTTGCCAAAACCTGACCTCTGCCTCTCCCAAGCCAGATTTCTGTGACTGGAGCATTTAGGCTCAGGTTGAGATTCTCCCAGCTATTATTTCAACTAATTTTTTTTCCTTTTCTTTTCTTTGTTAAAGGGAGCAAGACATGTGCAAGGCCAGGAACTGTTATGTGCATGCAGAAATGCACAGGACTAGCAGGCACTAGCAAACAAAAAGATGTGTGAACACCCACAAACACATTTACTCCTGCTTAAACACATGCATGCACACACACGCACAGCAGGTGCTCATCAGCACTCTGATAAAAGAACTGACGCTTCCGATCGGGTGCTTTGTGGCAACACGAGCAATTAAATGCTCTCCCCAAAGGTCAGCCTCATTCCTTACAGACTCCACCAGCTGAGCCAGAAGCACGAGAAGCTCCACAACAAATCAGACTATTTGTCATCGCTCCACCATGAATGGGCAAATGTCATGTCAAACCAGGTCTAGGATTATGGCTTCAGTTCCAAAATTAATAAAGAAGGACAACCTTTCTGTCCTGATATAGGCGAACAGCTTGGTATCTCTAAGAATCATATTGGTTTTATTTATTTATTTTTATTCATGTATTTATTTATGTATATTACATATGGTGAGATAGTGCTGATATATGTGCTCTTAAGTAAAGTTCCAGGTTGGACCAGTATCACAGAGCTCATTGAATTACAGGAGCAAGCTGACCTCACAGGAACTTGAGAAACTTCAAAGCATGGACTGTGTAGTACAGATGACAGAGAGAGGTCACTCAAGTTAAAATGACATGTCACTTACTGGGGCATCGAAACAATTTGTCATCATGTGCCGGTCATCATGTTCGTCACAAAAAGCCACCTTCTCAGTGAAGCGACAGGTCCGTCTGCAGCACTCTGTCTTGGGACCTGATGCAGTAATCTTCAAACTTTCACCTCAGGACTGATGGTGTGTCAGAACCCCACTCTCTTCTAACTCCCAATAATCATCACAAATGCAGTTTTCAAATAAGTCGATTTCATTTCAGATCGTGATCGACGCAGGGGGACGGGCAGAGTTGTGGACAAATGACACCACAGATGGTCCCCTATGGGGTCGTGAACCTTTTAAGAAAACTGCAATCTAGGGGATTATTCCTGGATGAGCCATCACCAGAGCATCAGAGAAGAAACTTAAGGTAGAAAGGCTGGGAGGCCAGTACGTACACACACACTCTTGTCTGGGCTTTGCAAGAACTGCATTCCTTTCCATTGTCTCGACAGCAGATGGCCTAAACATGCAGGCATATTGTGCACCCCTTGCGTGAGAGCAGAGATGGGGACCACGCCAAACATGCCTGCCACTCTTCATGAGGAAAGGTGGCAACTGGGATCTCCAAGACATGTGGGAGGTGGCCCCGCTGTCTTGAAGATCCTAAAGGTTCCTGATGGATCATACACTGGTGTGCAGTGATGAACTCTAGCAAAGCTCCCGTGGATGTTTGGCCAGTTGGCAGGAATGCAAGTGCGAGACAGACGCGTCAGCGCATCCCATGTGCACTCCAATACTGTAAACTCATAGAACGGCATCATCTGTGAATGTGCATTCATTAGGACAGCAGATTTGTACTCAGCATCTCATACAGGGAAGCCAGCACAGTATGCACTGTAAAAAACTCATGTTTCAAAGTTTACTCACTAACATTGTGTAAACTCACTGCCTTGATTGACTCAAGTCAAATTATGTCTATTCACTATTACTGACTTTTGCCAATTTATGTCTAATCTGAATCACAAAGACGTTCTGAATGCTGAGTTTACCTATGCAGAGTCACAATGAACAGAAAGCCATTTATTTAGTAATGCATATTCAAAATGATTAAGTTACATTAACTGCGCCTCATCCACCCTCACCCTCAGCACTGGAGCTCCTCAGGGTTGTGTCCTAAGCCCCCTGCTCTACTCACTGTACACCTACGACTGCACAGCCACTTCCAGCTCCACCATCATTGTCAAGTTTGCTGACGACACCGTTCTCATGGGTCTGATCTCGGACAACGACGAGAGGGCCTACCTGGAGGAGATTAAACACCTGGAAAACTGGTGCCAGGAAAATAATCTCCTCCTAAACATCAGTAAAACAAAGGAGCTGATCGTGGATTGCAGCAAGAAACAGGAGCGGCACTACCAACCTGTGAGGATCAGTGGAACCACGGTGGAGAGAGTAGATAGTTTCAGGTACCTTGGTGTTCACATCTCGCAGGACCTGTCCTGGTCCCGCCATACCAACTCCCTGGCAAAGAAGGCTCGTCAGCGTCTTTACCACCTCAGACGCCTAAGAGACTTCAGACTGCCCTCCAAAGTACTGCGGAACTTCTACACCTGCACTATCGAGAGCATCCTCACGGGGAACATCACAGTCTGGTTTGGGAATAGCACCAAGCAGGACAGACAAGCACTCCAAAGGGTACTGCGTTCAGCAGAGCGCATCACTCACACGGAACTTCCTGACCTGCAGACCATCTACTACAAGCGGTGCCAGACCAAGGCCAGGAGAATTGTGAAGGACCCCACCCATCCCAACAATAGACTCTTCTCTCTGTTGAGGTCAGGGAGGCGCTTTCGCTCCCTGAAGACCAAGACAGAGAGGCTGAAGAGGAGCTTCTTCCCACAGGCCATTCGGGCCCTGAATCAGGGAAACTGATAAACTGTGGGGACCACCATCACCATATAACATAACTGTATATCTGTATATATATATATTTATATTCAATTACCTTTTTACACAACAACTGTAGATATGTTATTATATGAAATGGATCTGTACATTCTGTAGATTGTGTACATATATACACAACCATATACATTGTACATTGTGTATATAACCATAATATACATATATTGTACATACATTGTTAATATGTATTTTGTACATACATAGAATATATATATTTATCTTGCATATATATATATATTTCACATATAGAGAATATCTATATTTCTCTATGCACCCCTGTTTTCTTTTCCTCAGTTTGGACAGAGCACTCTCCACCATTTCACTGCGAGTTATACTGTGTATGACTATGTATGTGACGAATAAACCAAACTTGAAACTTGAAACTTCTGTGCTTTACTTGAAACATACACCGCTTTATAGCTTTACCCTCAATATATTACACTCACTTGCAGCAGCCAGACAGCAATAACATGTTTGGATTCAGTACACTTTACAAGCATTTATTATTACAGTTCAGTACAAAGATGACCATTTTGACAAAGCAGTAATCACTCATACAAACACAGAACCTCCACTTAAAAAACAGCATTTCAGAAACAGAAGACAGATCTTTGGTTCAATGAGAATAGTAGAAATGGAAATATGCTGCTTAACAGAATGGCTGATCATTCAAAAGGAGCAAAGTTAATCCAAGCACTTCTTCCATGTTGGACAATCATGTAAAGATGCTTTATGGCTTGATGATGTCATTGTGAGCTGCAGATGCTTTTACTCTGGTCACTGTGAGCATTCCAGGTTTTTCTCAAGTTGGTGTAAAATTAACTACAACTAAAACATTCCATTGACTCCCATTTGGGCTAGAAAAAAAATCCCTAAAATAATTCAATAATAATTTAAAAATTCTCATTATTATAGGACAGGCAATATTTTTTTTTATTATGAGATACTAAAGCATAACTTTAAAAAATATTCACATGGTGGAAACAGGTTCGTGGTTTCATGATTCAGAAAAATGTTTGTACCTTTTCAGACAGCATTACTCTCCTCTGCTTAAATAAACAACCGTTTGTTTCTTCTAGAAAGGAAAAAGGCATGGAAAGGACCTGTGCAATGAACACAAGCTCCAGAAACCCTTCCTTACGGCAAAAGACGTCAGTTTGCAGGTATCATTTAAAATGCATTTCTTCTAAATGTTGTCATAACTAGCATTATTTAAGCAAGGCACTGTGTAAGAATATTAGGTCTTACTAGACTTGTATTATTAAATTTAATCATGCAAAATCAGTAAAATTGAAAGTGAGGATGTACAGAGTAATGAGGGTCAGATGAACTGATGTGAATTTTGAACAGTGCTTAATTTCACTATTTAATTTGACTTCCTTATAGAGGAAGTGAGCTTATAAGAGAAGAAGAATTTTATTCAGGCCTGGAACAAATCCTCAGTCATTTCAGTGATGGAATGTGTTGCTTATCACAGGTGTAACAACAACAGAGCTCCAAAAATATACCCATGGTACCAGCAGAGTCATCGTCAAAGTTCTCCATGACACAAGTTCCCTGCTGGGCATCTATTGTGCTGAAAAAGTGTGTCTGCTGTAATGGTGGACAATGCATTATCATCACAGTAGGGCTCAGGGGGAGAATGGTGAGAGAACTACCTCTTTGGAGTGATGTACTGAGCACAGGTTTATCGCCTGAGTCATCACCTCCAGCCAGCCTGGAGCTCTTCAGTCTCATATTCACCAGAGCTGTGCTTTGCCTGTCGGTGAGAGCTATAGCTGCTGTTGGATTCTGGCAGTCCATCTCTAATACCAGGAGTGGGACACTTCATCACAGCTAGGTCAGGCCCCTTCTGGATGGAGGGATAGAAACACCTGACAACCAGGCTAATCCACCTACACAGTATTGCCCTGGGCAGAGGGGCCATAAAGCTTTAGCTCCAACAGAGATCCAGGGGTGTTTTCCAGAGGTATGTGGCCCCGAACCACAGAAGACGTAAGTCATGATCACTAAGTGGGCTCCAGCGAGGCCATACAGTGCCTAAAGAAATGGATGATGGGAAAGGCATGCAGCCCTAAAGCTGTAAAAACATATTAGCTCTTCTTTAATTTAGCTCCAGATGACAAAAATTAAAACTATGTTTATGTAATATTTTTACTTGTAAAAAACAACTTTTCATGAATGTAAGCAACAGCCAGCATTTGAATTTAATATGCATTTAATTTACTAAGGGAATTCACAGATGTATTTCAATATTAAATTATGCCTGCAAAATTCAATACATTTCTAAAAATGTGTTTGCCAGAATGCATTACGACTGAAATTAATTGTAAATAAATAGTCCATAATACACAAAGGAACAAACCCCTTTGTGAGTGTGGAAGCATTTTCCCCATTTACTAAGCTACCACAGAATTGTGAACAAAGCAAATGTACTCAGAACAGTTGACCACAACATTAAATTGTAAATGTTTCGTTTATTAGCGGCCTACTCAATCAATACCAAAATTTCCCCAAATCCATTTGAATCATGTCAACAAATTAGAATATATTGCATGATCTATTTTGGTATTCACTACACACTGCTCATTCATTATGGAACAGAGAAGTATGATGTTCTGACAATAGTTCTGTCTAGAAGCTTGTGGCTGAACATATGACAGTTAATATGTGGGTTCAAACAGTGAATTGCAATTACTAGGATGTCTCTGTGGAGTCTATTTGAGATAGACTTCAAAGTACTCAATCTTTACCATTGATTAAGAAGACCTCCAAAATCTAAGCTCAGACAAGATTGCGGTTGGGATCTGCATTTTACTTTACTCTGATTTTAATAATTCGGCTTGGGCCTTGATCATAATTATGTCCATTAAACCAATAAGATTAATAGCAGGTTTATCAATGGGCATGCACTTTAGTGGTGTTAGGAAGCTCATAATTGCTTCTGGGATCAATCTGCAAATGATTCCTACTTTGGGGTAGATTAAAGGCTTCTTAATAAACCGTAGGAAGGGACCCGTTGCTGAATTACATTAATTTTACTTGAAATCTTTTTTTTTTTTTTTCCTAAAGACAGCTTTAATATGCACATCTCTTTTCCCCCTTTGACTTTCTTCATAGATTTAATTGATTGTGTAGATTGTCTGCTTTCAAAGGCTTACTTTTGTGTTCTGCTCTCACAGTGGATGTGGGCCATATCACTACATATTGTACTTTTTCCTTTGATCAAATATACACAACCAATGTAGTCAAGTAATTATCAAGTGAGTGAAAACTGGTACATTGGAACACTAGACTGTTTGGTGCTGTGGCATTCCAGAGCACGAAGTGAACACCGAGTGACACTGACTTCAAGGTGTGATATATGTGATATTATATTGAGAAATGGAGTTTACTCCTTTCTCTCAAAGACATTGACCTAACTATCTTCTAATTTCCTCATTTCCTCTAAAGAGGCACCTAGAGGGATGAACTTGCAATTTCAGCTATGACAATGCTGCCCCCTACAGACAACTGACTAGAAAAATTCCTTGGTATGCTTAAATCTTGCCACAAAATGTTGCCACAAAATGTTGCCACAAAATGTTGTAGCAGGGGAAGTGAATTTAAATGTGCACTTCAGTGATTCATCACTTTGAAAAGTCAGTTCGATGTCTAGTTTTTTTTTTTTTAATAATAATAATCTGCCAGTTTTAGTCATTAAGGCTAAGGACCAGTATTATCCATCTAAGTGAATAATTTCCAGATGAGATGTGAACACATGGAGGTAAATGGAAATCGGTGGTGCTTGAGCAGATACTTTTTAGTGACTCACTGTTTTGTGCGTGCCAGAACCCAGAGAGCACAGGTATGGCCAGCAGTGATTCACGCATCTGACAGTGAGGACATGTGACTCATGACGTTACAGCCCAACAGGAAGATAACAGCCAATTACATGGCAGATAGCTACAGCTGAACCAATCACCATGTCAGCAGGGACAAAGCTATATCCACATGTATGCAGAGCCCATTCATACTTCCATCAGCTATGATATGCCCTTGATACCAGTGCATGTACATTAACTCTGACTGACTCTGATTATATGAAACATTACTAAACCTGATATACCTACAAGTATTACATTGTAGGTTGTTTGTAAAATTGCATTTTCACAATCACATACTATATGAACAGCCTATACCGAATAGAATTTGCACCAATTTCTGATATTGCCTTAGAATAAAGGCCTCAAAGGATTCACACTGAGCCACTGAGGCTGTTAAAACAACTAAATCTCCCTATGTCTCTCCCTCCCACATCTAAAGAGCAATTTTGAAACTCCTCAGTGTATGACTTTTTTTATTCCACACAAAAGCTATCGTTTCTGCTGAGCCTTTAAACACCTGGTATATATAGTTGGCACATGTCAAAGGGCAACCTAGCAGATGGCCTTTCACTGAACAGTGAGTCAGAGCTTATGTCAAAGGAAATGACCCGTCCTTTGGTAAAACCAGAATTTTGCATTGCCACCAACAATACACACTCCAAAATGCCAATCTAATTGCGAGCACTCAAGAGTTGTCCTGACTTCACTCTGTGAATACAGCTTTGAGTGGAGTGGAGGGGTGCATGAAATACTGGCATATTAGCTCATAGCTAATTCAACAAATACAGCCCAGATAAACCCTTCTCCTATTCAGAGCGCAGGTTGGAGACGTGGCTCCGTAATGGGTTTCGAGGCAGGAGGATTTAGATGGCACCTGTGTGTGCTCTTTCATGTCTGAAAAAGCTGAGGAGTTAATGGGCCTCCTTCAGAGACTATAGCCACTGAAAGCCACTAGACATTAAGGCCATTGGATTTCCTCATTAAGCATGGCAGCATTAAAGGGGCTGGTAAGTACCCCTCTGATACCTTTATTCTCAGGCATGTCTGGAGAATATAACATCACTAGTGTAGCTGTTACATTCAGCCAGATCTACAGTGGACAGAGACAAGAAGCAATGTATATATGGTAGTTACATGCAAGTGAACTATTTAGTATCTGCATACAATTGGAGCAGGGAAAACCTATGGCTAACATTGTACACTAAATGGCCTCTTTTACCTACAATGCTTCAATGTTTCCCCACTGTACTTGGAGATAAGCCAGATGTACCTCCCTCACTGTAGAAACAGTTTAGGTGCAGAAGGTAGACATGTTGCTTACTGGGGTTTTGCGATATAGTCCGCATGCCCTACTTCTGGTTCCACTCATATGGCTCATGGACCAGGCTAAGTCGCCCAGCCAACCACACTGGTCCAACAAACTATCAGCATGAACCAAAAAACAGCACACACAAATCCATATTTGCTTGCCAACATGAAGTTAACTGAACCTAGTGATTGCAGGAACATCTTGGCTGTAGATAACTAGATCTCTGAAAGCAATAACATGAAAGCAATTCAGTATCACTTTTCCTTCATTAACTCAGTTCTGCAACACAGTTCTGGCATTGTGCTGCAATGGAGTGACAGGGGTAACACCCATGAGCTCAGGTTTAGGTCTCCTCACCTCTGAAACAACAAATACCATCATGCAGTACTCTGTGAGGACCACAGGGCAGCATGACCCTCCAACATGTACCAGAGCTCTGCACCTGCGGCCAACAGTCTGAGGTCATTAAGGTATTCACCACTGATTTTGGTTTAGTCTTGGTAGGCATTGTCAAAGTTAAAAAAACAGCAGGGGAAGTGGATTCCAAATCTTCTGAATTAAAGTACCATAGATTTGCTATCATAAACTTGCCATTGGGAGACATATTTAAATACATGAGTTACATTAAGATACACCAATCAATATTAAGATTGCTGAAGAAGGATTTCTATTGTCTTGGCTCCTCTTTCAACAATAAAGTTACTAATTTTTTCTTGCCAGTGCAGTTTTAAATAATTAATTCTCATTATTCTGTATCAACTCACATTACATCAAGTTTTCCCCCTGAGCAATACAAGCAGCTCAAACTTAACACCGTCAACAGGCTGAATCACAGCCGAGCAGAAGCGAGCTTGTGACAGCCATTCCTCTGGCTCAGGAGCCGATCATCTGACGTCTCCCTTTGTAGCAGAGCTGGCCCTGGTTTTCACTGGCTATGAAGAGACGAGTCAGTGCCGGGATGAGGTCATACATTACGCATGTAATGTTGCGCTTTAGCACTGCCCAGTGACAGGCAGCCAGGCTCAAGCTGAAACGACAGCAAGAGCTGAACAGCCCTTTTCAAAGAGCACATTACCAGTGTGTTGAAGATGGGTGATTGTACCCATGAAATAACGACGGTAAGGATAGCATGTGGCCATCCACCTTTGAGTCACTGATCGATTACACTTTTCTAGAGACTTCTTTGTTGTCCTTCATGCTGATACAGGATCAGCCTCCCTTTTCAAATCCTAATTAGAGCTGCTGCAACAAAATACACCTAAAATGCCCTCAGATCAGCAAGAGAAGTCAGACATCCATTGACACCATTTGAACCCACCAGTTTCCATTACCATCAAAAAGAGGTGCATAACAGAAATACTTCAAAAGGTGTAGTGGAAGAGAAGAAACAAAACAAAAGTAAGAAAAATACATGAAAATTCAAAACTAAGGCTCCAAACACCAGACCATGTATTGTTCATTATGATTAAAACTATGGTAAAAATGCAAATTAATTTTATGTTCAAAAACTGATCACTCAACTACCCTCAACTGAATTATTTTTAAATACATCAATAAAGAAAAGCTCCGAGAAGCAAAGATGAGGAAAATTCTAAGGTTTTCTTTTATTAAGAGACATCCAGAACATTAGATAGGGTACATGGACACCTGCGCACTTCAATAAACGTTAGAATTTCATCCTAAAAAATGTAATTGTTTAGAAAATCTCATAACAGCATAGCTTGGATGAGCTGCTCTTGATTTTTTAAATTTAAACAAAATATTATTATTTATTTATTGTAATTATTAATTGCAGGGTTCGTTGAAATAAAGTCTAGCCCATGTAACTCTGCCCCGGAATGTTTTTAGATGTTTTTTTTTCTTGGTATTCCTCTGTCTTATGAACAATACATTGAAATGAAGAAAAAAAATCTAGTACAAGAGACAAGAGCAAAGAGACTCACTGCACATACATGAAGTAAAAAAAGAGAAAAAAAAAATCACTCATTATACGATAATATAGTTTAGACAGGGAGAAGAGGGGCAGGCTGGGAAGAGAGGAACAAAAAGGAAAACAAAAACTACGACAACACTAACACTTCATAAGTAGATATGCTCTTACTAGATCGAACAAGCTGTCAACACTCACGAAATATAATTAAAATAAAAAAAGATTTTTAGTGTGTTCGTCTTGCAGACCTTTATTATGACCACTGCAAATCTGCAAGGTACTCTGCGTTTAGCTTCAGTTTGTGCTAAAAATCTGTACTGATACTTATAAAATCATTGATAAAAATATTCCTCTGTTAACAATATGCCTTGAAGAGGGGCAACAACATGAGACCAGGAGTGTTTTAGGGCACAGGAGGAAAGGGTGGGGTGGCTGGGACAGACAGAAAGAGAGGGCTGGTGGTTGGGGGAGAGGGGTGGTGGCAGTGGTGCTACTCAGATTTTGCTTCCTCCTTGGTTTCTTGAGGAGTCTCCTCCACCTAAGGAAAGAGAAAGGCACAGATCATGTCAGACGCGAATATGCAATATGCATGAGATTAGTTAATTATTGGGTAGTTATTTGTTTATGACAGCTCAGCCAATTACATTTTCCAGTGTAATAATAAATTTGAGGAATGATATTCATTAAGTGTAGACCATAGAGAAGTCAGGTGTTTTTCTAAGTTATCGTAAACAGGAAAATTTTAAATGGTAAGGATGTTAAAGTTGCAGTTGCACAATTATGCAATGGAAGCAACATAACAGTGTTCGGGTACGTATCTACACCAAGTATTTCCTTATTAATCTGGTGATACAAGAAGCTCAAAGCTTGTCAACTGAGCTATAGCAAAATTTTTACTTGTGAAAATAGCCACAGCTGTATTACCTGTTGGCTACAAAGGGTCCCAGAAAGAAAAAGGGTGAATTGTAACTACAGAACGCCTGTGCCCTGGTATGTATGTTTGGTGCTTCTCCACCATTTTCCTAAAAGACAGTTTTGTGTTTACCCTGCTTTAGCATACCTGACTTAAAACAGGGTTTGGCAATTATTCATACTTATGTATCCAAGCAAGATGGATGCTCTACAGTGCAGAGATCTGTAAATTGACTTCTGTCAGTAGGTTACTAAACTGTACAGTAACCTCTGTCTGAAGGGCACTAATCTGTACTGTGCAGAGGTCACCCAGACCAATGACCAAGAACCAATGTTACTGCTATCAGCTAACATAAAATGGTACTGATAGTCAATATGAATAAGCATTAGAAGTAGAACACTTCTGTTGAACTTAATGGAGCAGAGAGAAGCAAACATACCGCGTTGCTCTTGGCTTCTCCGTTCTCAGAGTGGTTCTCCTCGTTGGCGTCTGGCTCTGTGGACTCCTTGGCCTTTGCCTTGCTTTTTTTGTCCTCTTTCTTGTCTTTGACCACTTTGTCTTTCTGTCAGGGACATTCAAAGCAAAATAATATGATTAAGAGCACTTTAAGACAGAGTCACCCCTCCCAGCATATTCAGGTAAAAAAAAAATGTAAAAGAAAGAAATGTAAACAATTGTCCTCTTGCTCTAACTGTAGTTAACTAGTGTAAAATTTTTGCTTCTTCAGTTTTGCAGTGTTGAAGTACCCAACAACTAAGGGAAACTTATATCCACCAACTATTATTTGGTGATCAGTATGCTAAAGACACACAATTTTACCTTAGTCAATTTTATTGAAGTGATCTAAAAACAGACTTACGTATGGGTGGAACATGGACTAAATTCTGACTTTAAGATGATTGTTGCTACTGTTTTAACCGAGACATGCTTCTGTTCATTTTAATAGATGCAGGTCATAATTTCACACTCACCACAATGTATTTTAGCAGGCAATTTTCAAAATGGTATGGTGAGAATAAGATACCGCTACTTCAAACTGTTTTTTGATTATTATTATTTGCAAAAGTGGCTACAGATCTGCTGCACCGTGCATTTTACAGTGATTGCATATAGGAGATTCCTCTATGTCTTTGGAAAAGGAAGTGTCAATGACTAATAAATGCATTCACATTATTGATTTGTATTTACCTTAGCTGTCTTTTTTGGTTTAGGCTCAGGCTTAGGAGGAGCTGGTCGCTGTGAATGAAACAGTGGTTTACTATACTTTTATAACTAGTGAAAGTTTATTACAATTCTACAGTCAATTTCAACCAAACATACTCAAATAATAAGGACAATACAGCAAAGGGAAAACTGCAATTACACAGCTATTTAATAATAGCTGGCTAATTGGCTAATAAAAAATGGAATATTATTTTCAATGTGGTTACATACTGCAGATAATCGTGCCGATCTTCTCTGGGGCTGAAATGACAGAAAAACACATCAAATTCTTATAGAATAACTTTAAAAAAAAATAGCTTTAACAAAATCCTCAAAGATATGGTACAAAAGCAAATACTTCATCTGGAAAGGTTAAATGAGCAAACGAAATGCAAATAAAATCAAAAGGAATAAATACCTCCTCCTTTGCATCAGCCTCGGCTCCCTGTTGCTATAAGAGATATGATTACATTACATTCATCAGAAAGAATTAAATCATAATATTTTCCAAAAATTACAAAATTACTGTTTACATTACAATGGGTTTCACCTGGATAGCATCAACAAATAAATAGCAGACGTCACAAACATTTTATCAGTCTGAGAGTTTTTAGTCTGAGTGTTCAGTTCACAATGTAACTCTGACATCTCAAACACCCCTTATTAGTATGACCCTTCTGGACAACCAACCCCTATAGAATCTCTAAAAATCAGGGAGGGAGATCTGGGAGAGGGGGAGGGGCTGACAAACGACCACAGCGCCATCTGCAGTAAAATGGGCGCAATTACAGCCATCTGGCAGCACGAACAAAGAGAAAAAATAACAAATATATATTTTTATTGCAGTGAGAGTATATCTCGCTGAGGGGAACTTAAAATACATTTGATTTGTCGTTTTTAAGAGTCGTTCTAAGGCCTGTTTAGGGTCGTATGGCAATAGAAATAGCGTTTGTTCTTGGCCATTTTCACAGTGACTAACGCTAGTTGTAGCTGCAAAGCATGGCTGCTTGAGGTTTACCAGCATGGAGACCAAGCTCAGACTCCAACGAGCAAGCTTACTGGAGTACGAGTGCACTCTGAATAATACTACAAAATAAAGTTCTATGTATCGCAACAAATTCACACAATTAACCACAAATTATTTTTATAATACAACATATTTTGCAAACAAAGGCAATACACGTAAAGCCAAGTCTTGTAGAGATGGCTTCACAATAAACAGCGAGCCATCAATAGCTAACTGTTTCTCTGATTTCATAGTGAAACTATCTGCACAAACATACTACATACCTTTCTTTTGGGCATGCTGGATTCCTGAAGAGTCTTTGCAATACTACCAAAACCAAGAGTTTTTGATGAGGACTCACAGCATATACGTGACCGTCTCCTTTTCCTAAATATGCTAAGCTAGCTACAGTAGTAAACACACAGGAACATTAAAGCTAGTGGCTGAATGGGGGGAGGGGTGCGGCTAAGACATGATTGACGTCCGTCTAAACCAATCAGTGCCGAGAATAGGGAGCTGCATAACAAGAAGAATAACCGAGCCGGTATTTCTCATACGCGCGAAATGCTTAGTGTCAGAGAAGTGTAGAAAAAAGTCATCCCATTACTCAGTGAATAGTTGTTATTATTATAGCAATGGGATGTTGTGCTTAAGATTAGTATATTCCTGTTATTTTTATGTTATATTGGAAATATGGTGTAAGAAATCCCGCAGAGTTATAGCCATTTGAAAGCAAGTCTTCATATAGTTTAATGCCGTGCCTTATATTTAGCCTAGGTTCAAAATGGCGCCCTCCTTTACCCACTGCATTCTTGCCGGTGTTTTCTTATGCCAAATTCACAGCAAAAAGCCTTTATTGTGTGAGGAATTGTGAGACGCCTGTAGGTGGCATCATTTGGTCTCTCGATAAGTAATTTCGCTGGAAGGAAACTGATATTCTGCCTTAATACATTTTACCATAAGCCCTTTAAGGCCTGAAACACTAGGCCTTATAGTACGTAACTGAATGATATTTATATCGAGTAATGTCAACAAGTAATTCAAGTTGTAGATGAGCTCACACTGTCAAGACTATTGAACGTGTATGTATGTATGTGTGTATATATAGATAGATAGATAGATAGATAGATAGATAGATAGATAGATAGATAGATAGATAGATAGATAGATAGATAGATAGATAGATAGATATAGACACACACACACACATACACACACAATGAATGACTTTAGTAGTGTAATGTGGAGAAGAGGCGGGGTAGGGGTAGGTAAGAGGCGGGGAACTTGTGAAGTCCATGTCGAGACGGGGCGGTGCAGCGAGATCTACGCAGGCTTCTGCATGCATACTAGCCTCCAGTTTGAATAAGGAAAGTGCACATTCCATCTCATTGGCATTTTACCACCGGTGCTTTGCTCGAAAGATTGGCTGGAAATTTCTCTTCGTTACCGTCTCGTAAGGATTGTGAGAACATGGTGATCAAAGTTTACATTGCGTCGTCCTCTGGATCAACCTCGGTAAGCGCGTTGAGAAACGTTACATGTAAAACCATGGGAAGTATGATGCTAGTAACTGATGTCAGAAGTTTATTTTACCAGCTCAAGTGAACGCAATTTAAAGATGCGCATTAAACACGAGCTGCTAGCATCATGTCGTGGCATGATCTAAACGCTGCTGAAAATCTTTTCAGAGGCATACTGCGTTATTAACTAGTTGCTTTCTGTAGGAACTAGATACAGGATGTTGTCGAGAGAATCTTCTCACATTCTTCTCAAATGATCTAGCTAGCTAGCAGTAAGAGAAGCAGACCAGCTGTTCCACATCGTTAGCTACCATCCCGAATGGCGATTCACGCACACCCTTTTAAAACATTGCCAACATAGGAAATCGAGATATAAATATGAATAAACAACTCTAAATATGGCATTGAAATGGCAATTTTATTTATTTATTTTTCAGTTATGCAGTCATTTCCTGATCCGTCAATGTGTCTGTCTTTGTCACCTACGTTCAAGCCACAAAACTGGCTACAAATGGGAACAATGCTTTCAAATGACGGCATTGGGAGGTTGTCATGTTATAGTGGTGATAAAGCTATTAAAGTGTCCAATTGCTAATTGCTCGCCAAGTACTTTTTTAACAGTAGGTCAGTTTCAGTTAGCATATTTATGCTTATTTTTATCTGTTAAAATAAAAAAAAAATTAAAAAAGCTATAAAAATGTGCATATAGTGTTAACAATCCTAAGTGATCTATTCCCCAAAGCCACAGTTTGCAGATGTGACTTGAGTTTAGCTAGCTCCTCCTAATTTGGTAAGTTAACTGATGATGCTATGTTCAAGGGCCCAAGTTATGTAACATCATGGCACACCTTCTAGAATCTGGACAGAATGAGACCTTTGGGAGTTCTGAGAGTTCAAATGTCAAAATATTGTGATCAGCCCATGGATTGTTGAGCTCCATGGAATTCCATGCAGACTGAATCTGGTTTATTCTGATAATTTGACATTTTGGAATATTTTAATAGATGTATACATTTCCAAAAGTAAAAATGTTTAAATTCTTCCTCAGATGGATGATGGATATAAAAAAAAACTCCTTCATATGTCAGGGAGGTTAACTTTTATGAAATACATGTTTCCTGTTGCAAATGTGTTTTCAACTTAGCATTCCTCACCCTGAGTCACAAGTGAGTGTTCATGATACAGTTCTGTATTTCTATATACTATATAGAATGTTTTTTAGGCTTCACAGTAGGCCTACTGTGTTGAAATCATTTCACTCTTTAGTAAATTATTAAAATGTTTCAGAGTAAGGCCCGCATACATGAAAATGTTTTATCAAATGAAATTAGAAGTGGTACCAAATTCTCCCTGGCCTTAGCCATTAAGGAATGTTCACTTATTGTTTCTCTGAAAATGCAATAATTTCTCAAGGGTTTATAGACATCATTATATTTTAACTGGGTCATGGCATCAGAATAACAGAGTAACTAGGTATGAGCTTATTGCTTTATAAACCAAGTCACAAAACGGCACACTGCACAGGCCAGAAAGCCTCTTAAATACATGATATAGGAGTTTAAAAGCCTATATTTAGAAACCGACTCTAATTTCACAGATTAGAATTTATTTTTTAGATTTTTTTGGATGGCTGTACATTTTAAGAATTTTTCTTCTGGAACAGTCATGATTTACTCTGATATGGCCAAGCAAGTTTGCTCAATTACTTCATCCTACATTTCTTGATCAAATGTTAAATGAAAATGACATATCTATCCATCAAAAACACAGTGTCTCCTAAGGACTTTTCTCACCAGTTTTGAGTGAATTATAAATTATAATAGCATAGCCACCAAGTGTGCCGAAACTTTGACTCCGATTGATTATTCATACATTAATTTATTAATTAATTCATGTAGTGAATGGTTTCTTAATCTATACTCAGAACCTGAGGTTAGAAATTGCTTTTAATATTTTATCAGGGGGTGTTAGAACTTGGTCATGGCTGATTCCTGCAAAAATGTACATAATAAAAGTATCTTTCTTTGCACATGTTGTTTTTAAGTGTTCTGTTAGCTCATAATTTACTCTCTGACCAGTAAACAGTAAAATCATCAGGGTAACTAAAGTGTTCAAGTAGTTTGACAGAATGATTTGTTATCAAAAGGGATAATTGTGTATATCCCAAAGATGTAGAGCTCAAGATTTAGGCAGAACCTATATTGCAAAAACTGAAACACTGCAAGAATCCATTTTTACAAACTGATTACAGCAATTGGTGTTCTGGAGAGATATTAATGCAGACATTAATTGAGCATTTACCCCAGTTACAGCCATCAAATAGACCCATTTATGTACCATTACTAGGCCTATCTTAAGTGTGTCTGCTGTTTCTCTTGGATACGATTCACAGAGCTATCTTATAGTAACACTACGTAATAACAATGCTGCAGTCTTACTTCTGAAAGTATCAGTATGCAACAATGCACTGCTTGAATAATGTAAGTTTAAAATAGTTAGTAAAGTTGCAGTAAATATTAGCTCAAAATTATAGCTAAAAGCAGCTGCAACCTTAGAGGAGTGAGAAACTAGAACAGGGAAGTTGGACAGAAAGCAGTGACCTCACTCTCGTCAAGGTGTGTTGTTTGGGCTGAGGTCCAGATCCTTGGGTCCTTCATAACTGTCCCTCAGTCTCATACCAGGAACTGAAGCTAACAACCTCTCTGCTCTGCAGCTATACAGTTCTTATGGAAAGAGGCTGTATACCTCTAACATTAGTAAAGCAGATTCACCATATATAACAAGCCAGGACAATTGTACAGCCTAACATGTATTTACTGCCCACATATCAGCTTTCACCCATAAAGCAAGTTCACACTACATTACAGACTCGGAGATACAGAGATAAAAAAAAAAAAATAAAGCGGTGATGGGAGTGTTTGCAGTTCCCATTCGTGTCATTCTTTTCTCTAGGCAGCATCACCTTGGGTACACGCAAACCCGTTGGGTCTTGATAATCCAGATATTCAACTGAAGAAAAGTTGTATTTAGTCAGTGTTCAAAATAATCCACCTATTTTAAATTGCTGAATATTTTAGTTACTAATGATTTTGTCCTTTTGTCTGTCTAAGTAGAAACTTATTAGTACAGAGGATTGATGCTGCAGGCCATTATAGAAGACTGATTTGGTATTAATTCAGTCTCACCTATGACAGTAGACCCCACAGCTATGACAGTAGACCCTGATCAGGTAAATCAGGCAGGGACATCAGTGAGATTATATCATGCCTAAACATTTATTGTTATCATGAATGCCATGAGAGATTGCAGTAATAAACAGACAAAAGAATGTTCTCTATTCTCTCAAATCAGTCACAGGTTTCTCTGACACTAATCAATCATTAACCTCAGTTAGGACATTTCACAATGCCTCCCTTAGTTTATCATAAGTTAATATTGTATGAGCTGTGTCTGAGCTGTGCAGTTAACTAAAATTCTATAACTGGAAGGGCAAATATTGTTTTTCTAATATTCTGCTGCCAGCATTGTTTGAATTCCTGTGCTCATATTTTGGCCCCTATATATCATCACATTTGTCTTCTGTGACTCTAGACATTCCCTGCTCCCTGATAAATGAAGGGGCAGAGCATTCTGGAAGTTATTTACCTCTGACCTCCACCCACAATCAGCAGCAAGCAGGGGTGCGGTGACGCAGCCACCTGTAGGATCCCCTGGGTTTGCACAGTGTTGATTTCAACAGATCTGTGCTGTATTCAAACCAAAGGAGGCATTTGGCTCTTCTCCTCCACAAATTTGATTTAGCTTGGCCTCCATACAATGGAGGGTTTGTGAGTGAAAGCTCCTAAGCAGAATCCGCACTCAGAGGGGAAGGCCGCTATCCTCTTACGCTCTCTTGGGAGTGCTTGCACAGTGGCACAGCCCCGTTTCCAGGCCTTCCGCAGGCGACACAGCACATGGCGGAGCTGTCAGGGGCCAGGTTTTGCATGTCTGTGGTCTATCCCTGTACACTACGCATTGAAACAAGCTGGGTTTGCAAACAGCCTCTGCATAGGTCAGTTCTGCACAGCAGACAAGTGGGTCTTGAGCTGGCACTGCACGTTTCCCAGCACTGTGCATCTGCAAAGTGAAGCATTTACTTCTTAACGGGCGTCTGGGCCACTTTGCCTAAGATCATTATCATTCAGCACATGGTCGGTCCTCAGGTGGCCTGTTGGAGAGGGAAAAAAAAGCATAGCTGTTTTGGTGCACACGTACGGTGAGCTACGTGGCTCTTCTCTGCCTGTCCATCTTTCTGCCTGGTGGTGTGTAGCAGTTGGAAATGGGCCGGAGCTGATTTCCCCCCGCAGCAAGCCTTTTTTGGTGTGCGTTTGACCAACTCCCTCCTCCCTAGACCGAGTCCCACCAGATCTCCTGGTTTCCGTCTCTCCTTCTAGGGTCATTCTTCTCTCTCAGAGCCCGCCCCCTGTGGTCAAACCAAGCACAGCACCTTAAAGCCTGCCACCTCTGACTGATCAGGCTGACTCTAGTCGCTTCCTCAAAGGGAAAAGCAAAGGCCAACTCTCTGGCTCACTGCTATCGGCAAGCCTCTCCCACAATGAAGACAATTACAGTGTGCCACTGGTCCGTTAATCCCAGATTAATTCTGTAGTTTCTAGCATGACTGACACTGGGCAGTCATGTTTCTGAACCTTTCATGCTCAGATTACTGTCAGAGGCAGGCTTGTTTTCAGCACTGAAGCTATAGATGTTGTTGAACACCAGTAATCAATAACATCACACCCACTAACTTGTGCAGTATGTTCTCAGTTTGGCCTTGTTCTGTTTTTGCAGTTGGAGGCTTTTCACTTTAGATGCAATGCAGAGTAACTCTCAGAGGGTCAGGTTACATTGTGTTTGATTTAGTAATATTTTGCATTCCATCTAGCTGCTTTTGTTTATGTTCCAAATAAAAAAGCTTGTGAGTTCTCTAATTTACTGTAAAGCACCTAGATTTTATTTTTAAAATTTAATTAGATTTTTAAATCAAAGGAGACAATTTAAGGATAGTGTTTTAGAATTGTGGGCATGTGTTGGCACTGTTTTGTATACCTTCAATAGTAGATATCTGTTTTGATGTGAGCTTTGTACATCCAAATAAGATAAGCAGTGAACCTATAAACTTTTACAATTTAAGCTTTTTAGAGTGATTAAATTTTCCGTGTTGAAAATTAGATCCACTAATAATAAACAAAGGGATGTTAATTTTCCTCTGTGTCTGCATTTTAAGTACAGACGTTAGAGGAAGTGCGATAATGAATAAACCCAAAAACTAAGAACCCATTTCCTCTTTCAAACAGTGTTTACATTAAGATGTTAATGAACATCTTGTCCTGAATTCAGGGGCACTGGAGTCAGTGACCATCGTCACAAGAGCATTCGCTAAGTGTCACCAGCCTAATCCTCCTCCCGCCTCTATCCACTTAGATCAAGAAACAGCAGCAGGATGTCATGGGTTTCCTGGCAGCCAATAAGATCGAGTTTGAAGAGTGTGACATTGCTGCCAACGAGGAGAACAGGAAATGGATGCGAGAGAATATACCAGAAGACTCTCGACCGGCAACAGGGAATCCCCTTCCGCCGCAGATCTTCAATGAGGAGAGATACTGTGGGGTCAGTCCTAAAGCACCATTTTAAGGCCCTAGTAATCATCTGATTGGAACCACACTTGAGATCAAGGCCAGGGTTAGGATTAGGGTCAAAAGCATTCAGCTCCAGACCTTGAAACCAAACTCTAGTTCTGGATTGTGTAATAACTTGACTCTGTAGTTCAATGACATGAATTTTCACCCCCTGTTTACCTAGATTTCAGTTAATTAACTATAAATCTATAAGTATATAACTGGAAAATGGAGTTGAAGTGAATATCTGTTTTGTTTGTTTTAATTGCATAGGTTTGGGAAAGAATGAAAGAAAAAGACATCCCACTCCCAAAAAGTTTTGCCCAACTTGTATGCTGCTATTTAATAATTCTGATCTGTTGAAACAGCAGACTAGTGTTGCATCTCCCATATTCCCCCCACAGCAAATTCCTCCTCTATGTTTTGCTGCAATAGCATGGACGCCTGTCAAACTTGAATGCAGCCAGGACATATTTCAGCAAATGAAAAACAAGCAGCATTAAATTCCATGGACAAAGAGCAAGAGGCTGGGAAAAGACCTATTCTTGCATGGCTCACACTCTGTGTGCATGTGTGTGCGTGTGCATGTATGTGTGTGTGCATGTGTGTATGTGTGAAAGACTGCAGCACACAGTTGCCCTGCTCTAAGAGCACAGACCACACACACCTACCTAAACATGGACAATCCAAATGTATCAGTTTCGTGGTATTGTCTGTACCTCAGCCAATGTCACAATGAGTGCATATTACATTCAGTATTCTTTTTGGGCTTGTCTGGCTTAGCTTCGAGAATGTATTATGGGGAAGAGTCATGCCCTCATGCAGACTCCGTCCCTATTTGCCTAATGTAATTCTATGGTATGCACCCCCTCTGCACAGAACTACGAGGCCTTCTTCGATGCCCGGGAAGACAATGCTGTGTATGCATTTCTAGGCTTGACCGCACCCCCTGGTTCCAAGGTATGCAAAACAAATGCAGAGGGAAAAAAAACACACCATTGTGAAAATAACTCTTTATTCCCACCTCACAAATTATTAACATCCTCGCTCACTGGAATCTGACTGGTGCAAATGATGGTAGCGGTACGGCCTCCAGCCGCCCTATCAGATTTGGCAAGGCTGGTCTCCCACCCCTGTAGGGCTGCCCTGACATGGCAAAGTAATGGGCCTGTCCCTCTCCAGGCTTGCACTGCTGTTAATTAGGCTGCCCTCACTAAAGGCCAGCGGCATGCCTCAGTGGGCCCCAAGTCCTGTGGGATGGGACTTGGCTTTGTTCCGCATGCCCTGCTTAACCCCCTCTTTCTCACTGCACATCTAAATTCAGTTCCTGAGCCCTAAAGGAGGTGATTAGTGTTTAGAGTGCACTGACCTTAGATCAGGAGTGTTGAACAAAAAGGCATGAGGTTAGCATCACTCTTTAGCATCAGTCCTGTGAATCATAGGCAGAGCTGCCTGTTGTTGGCTCTCTAGCGCTCCCTGGCTGCCTGTTGGTGAATTGAAGTGGTGGGGCAAAGTAAAAAACTATGGACAAGCAGACGAGAGGGTTTGTTCATAATGCTAAATTCTGATCTGAATATACTTCATGGTAATCCCAGCTGGGTGTTATAAGGATTTAGCATCTAGCCAGATGCATTCATGTCTTTCATTCATTGATTTATTCGTTAAAAAAAAGAAGAAATTAGCCTAATTCTGATGTCCTGCTACGTAATTATGATGGATGATGCGTGTTAGCAGGCTTTACCTATATGAAATGATCATTTGAGAAAGATTCTATTTGTCTGGGTCATTAGTAGCACTGGCAAGTAATGCACGGTGCAAACCTCCTCATTCTTCACATCGTTTGAGCTGAAAAATTATCTTTTTTTTAACTGTTCAGGAGGCAGAAGCCCAAGCCAAGAAAGAGCAGCAGTAATGCTCAGCGTCTTCCAGCGCCCTCTGTGGCTACAGGACTGCAGCTGGGCTCCAGTGCTTCCCCTGCCCCGCCCTGCCCCCTTCACACCCTGCACCCTTCACTTCTAGCCACTCCAGACACAACTACCTGTTATGCCCTTTCAACCAACATTCCGTTGCCATATTTTTAGTCTCTGCTGTCCCTTCCAGAAGAGGCATGTGGGCCATGCCTGCTTCTGTATGTATTAGAGACAATGTGAGTGCCCCGCATCAGTGAACTGCTTGCTCTTTCCAGTTGTGTGCCATCCTGCTGTTTCCAAAGTCCAAACACGAGCCCGTTGTCAAGTGTACACTCGTATGGTGGAATTTATGAAGTGCCATTTGCAGGTGATTAATTACTATCTGCATTGCAACACACAGAATGCACTTAGAATTCATTTGAATTTTGCTCATAAATTCATGTGTGTGCAAAAAACATTTATTCCCTGTTAAATGATGTTAAAGGGCTATAATGAGTAATAGTTATGTCTTGTTCACCTTTAAATGTTTCTGGTGTTTGCTAGTATAGGGTCTAGTGCTGATAACCAATGGAGAGATACAATGCACCGAGCTTCTGATTTAGTTTCATTTTCACAGTTCGCTATAGTCAGTCCACATCAACATCATGTATTTTCAAATAAATCTGAAGTAGATGTTGCCATCATTTGTATTATCATTTGTTAAATGGGGTTCTCATGGCTAGCTGAAGTCATTCAGTGTTATTAAACAAAAACAACAAAAAAATTTAGTGTACCCATACCTCATTCTGTGTCTTGATAGAGTACGTTTATTTGTTTCTGTTTTGTGAGCAAATAGGAAAAACTCATGCCAAAAAATTTAAAGAATGATATTGTTAAAGGGAGCAGGAAAATAAAGCATTGTTTGAGTAAAATGTTTCATCCTGGTTTTTTTTTTGGGGGGGGGGGGTGCATCTGAAGTGCATATTATATTTATTTATATATAATAAACTACAGATGTATTTTATTAGAGCAGAACTTCTTGACCCATATGCAGGGCAACACAATCCACAGAAACTGATCACATGAATATTTTATACAAGTTTTATACAACTTTTTAAAAACATTTTTCAGGTTTATACTACTTTCATATTCTAATCAAAATTATAGGTTAAATGTAATGCAATAATTTACATTTGTTGAATGTTGTTTTAAATAAGAGGCACATTGTGGAGAAATGCATAAAATCTTCAATAGAAGCCAGGTTTATCACGGTGAAGCCACATAATATCACAATGCACCAGGCATGCTGCCTGAGGGACACACTCACAGTGACATGTGCATGCACACACCTGCCATGCTCTCAATCACTTGAGACCATGTACACCTGTGCCTTGTTTTGTCTCATTTGTTTCTCCCACTATTTAAAGCACACAGTATGGTGTTAATATTGTGCCAAAATGTTTGACAGAAGATAGATATGTTTTTATTTCACTTTGAGAGGACAGTGGTGCTCTGAGCATACAGTTAATAAACTTGATTTGCTAAAGACACCCTGCTTTCATAAAAACTTAAAGACCTGCACAAAAACTCTGGTTTCATTCAAAATGTGAAAACGTACTTAAAACTCTTACGTGCTTGTGAACTATATTTACTCAAAGTTCCACAAATCTCTCTCAACTTTTACAAACACTGCAATGTTTGTGCCAAAACTCCAGCCAGTCAGAAATTTCCTGTTGTTCTAACCACTTGCATCTTGGTTTACTAATACAATGAGTGATGATTGATGATTGGTGGAAATACAAGGGCAAACAGTTCTCTCCCTTGTGCTTTGCTTTCTTTGCCAAGGATTGCGGGGGCACCTCTGATAAGTTATTGATTTGCTGGTGGGTGCTTATTAATTTGACCATATTGCTGTTTAATTGTTGATAACTGAGTCTCATCATCTCTCTAACTAACTGGCTTTATTAATGTAGGTTAGCTAATTACTCGTCATAACTACTGATTACTACGCCTTGAAAGTCAATATAGTACATCACTGACTGCAAGCAAGAGTGGTCGACTGTTAACCTAGCTAGTTCATAAGGCTTGCTAGTTTTCTGTCTGAATTTGAAATGGCAGCAACTTTACCTAGGTAGATATGGTGGGTAATGCATGTGCATTGCCTTCTGAAGAAAAACTTTAAGTGAAAATCTGCAAATTATACACAATGATAAGTAGGTTAGTTTTCTGCCTGAATTCGCGTGCTGTCAAAGTCAAATTTATTTATATAATGCTTTTTACAACAGCTGTTTTCACAAAGCATCTTTACAAATGTCAAGAGTCCAAACCCCCAGTGAACAAGCCAAGGGCGACAGTGGCAAGAAAAAAACTCCCTAGAGCATGAGGAAGAAACCTTGAGAGGAAGCACGACTCAAAGTGGGGGGGGGGGGGGGGGGTCCATCCTCCTCTGGCTAACAACAGACACTACAATAGCAAGAATATAAACAATAAGGAGCAGAATAAATAGTGTGAGAGAGAAAAATAAAGAAATAATAAAAATAAAGAAATAAGCAATCAATGTCTAGTACAGTTTTCTAGAAGTCCTAGTCTGGTCTCAAGGGTGTGCGTATGTCCGAAACCCATCCTGCATAGGAACGCACATCAACAGAGTAGCTGACTTGGGTGGCGGTATAGTGGATTGCAGAAGATATATCTATGGCAGCACAGCTAAAAGGATAGAGCCAGAAGGAGACAGGCATGAGGGCACCTTGGAATACCAGCACTCCGCCACTCTCAGTCAACAAACTTGAGTGACAAAAGAGAGGTGAAGTGGCAGTATCATAATACCCCAGTTTACCATAACTCGATACCCATGATCCCCCAGATGTACACAATTACCTAAGATGCCAAGTAGTTAATAAACTGCCTGACTGTACAGATAGGTTTTCAGACTAGCCTTAAATATTGAGACTGTGTCTGAGTCTCAAACATTTACAGGAAGGTTATTCCAGAGTTTGGGAACTTTATAGGAAAAGGCTCTGCGCCCTGTAGTAGATTTTCTTATTCTTGATACCAGTAAAAAGCTTGCACCTTTTGGTCTAAGCAAACATGAGTCATAATGCACCAGGAGTTTGGTAAAGTACTGTGGGGTAAGACCATTCAGTGCTTTGTAGGTCATTAAAAATACTTTATAATCAATACAAAAATTTAATTTCATTAATTTCAAATGTTGTAGTTCTAGTAGGAACTCTGGCTGCTGAATTTTGAAGTAGCTGGAGCTTGTTTAGGCACTTAATGGTACAACCAGATAGTAAGGTATTACAGTAGTCCAATCTTGAAGTGATAAATGCATGGACTAGCTTTTCTGTATCATGTGAAGGGAGCATGTTGCTAATCTTCAAAATGTTCCTGAGGTGGAGAAAGGCGGTCCTAGAAATATTTACATGAGCTTCAAGCGAGAGCCTGGGATCCATATAGTTGAGGATCATCAGCGTAGCAGTGGAAACTAGCACAGTGTTTACATATAATGTCACCTAGAGGTAGCATATATAAAGAAAAAAGTAGAGGTCCTAGAACAGATCCTTGTGGAACACCATAGCTAACCTTGTTGTATGCTGAGAAGTCTCCATTTATGTAAACAAACTGGTAGCGACCAGCTAGATAAGATTTAAACCTGGAAAGGACTATTCCCCTAATCAACATTTTCGAGTCTATCTAGTAAAATGTTGTGATCTATAGCATCAAATTCTGCACTCAGATAATATAAGCAAAGAAACATAACCCTGGTCAGAAGCCAACAACAGATCATTAACTATTGTGAGTAGTTGCAGAGTGCTGTCTCCATACTCTGATGAGGCCTAAACCCTGACTGAAAGATTTCATCTATCTGGTTCTGATTCAGATATGAGTTCAGCTGCTGAGCTACAGCTTTTTCTAGGATCTTGGAAATAAATGGAAGGTTTGAGATCAGCCTGCAGTTTGACAGCTGAAGGCTGTGCTGTGTAATTTGTGCTGTTTAATTTGCATGTAATTTGCATATTCCCAATTTTACCATTTTAAAGCTGTATTGCTCCATGACAATACACAATTTTAAAAAGCTATCTACATAAATGTGTATATGTGCATTGATTTATGTATTATGTATTAAATTGTTATGGCATAACTGTTTGCCACTGAAAATAAGGCTGAATTAATGTCATAAAACACAATAAATGTTACAAAAAGTATACTACCTATATAGATTACGTGTGCATGTCACGTAATTGCATTTGACTCCAGTTTTTGTGCTCTAAATCAATGTTGGTTAATTACTGTATTGGTGTAATGCAGTGGACTATTGGATTTTTCAGTATAGCCTGAATAAAACATTGGCATTGCTCCATTGAGAATAAAAATGTCCTTGGCAAAATGTTTACCATAACTCGACCTGTAGTAGAGTTATTAAGATGTAATGATTCTTCTGATCTTCCTTGTTTACCTTCAGCTGTTCCAAGCATAATCATCTTTTCCAAAGAATTGGTTCTCCTCTTAATGTGTCCAAAATAAGAACGTTTCAGTGTGGTTATATGGGCTTCGAGTAGAGAGTGTTTTAATTAATCCTCGGGTCTTCTGGGATATTGAGTATTCATATTAGCATAATCCTATGGTGTCCAGGATATTGAGTTGACTTGGTCCCTATTCACAGAGCTTCTTAAAGAGTGCTGATGGGGACTCAGATTCCTTTCTTATTTATTATTTAATTACACAATGTTAATCAACATACATGAAAAGCATACACATGCACAATGATAATGATTATTAATAGGCCTTAAAAACGGTTTTAGCCTTATTTGTAATAAACAAGAGCAGCCACAATTTTTGCCACTTCGGAGATGAGAAGACCCAGTCATCTATTTGGCCCTTGTCAAAGAGTCTAGGGTCTGCACGTATGCATATTCTTCTCCAGTGTCCAACATGTCGTCTTGGAGAATCGAGTTCGCACTTAATCTAGTGTCTAATAGATCCTAGACATTGGAATTGCGCCTGTTTTTACATAATTAATACTAATCGCTTCATCTGGGGTAACTAGCTATTAATGTTACGGCTAATCGATGCATTAACGAGACGTCTGTATGTGCTTGGGTAAGACATTTTAGCTAAACGGGAATTTTGCAAAGGAAATACACTAGCGTTAGATTAATTTAACCTAACCTACCCAGTTACCTAACTAGTGTTAACTAAAGCTAATTTGAAACTATCAATTTAAAGTTTGTTAGCTAGCTAATGTTATTTTGGTGGTTGTGATCAGATTTTATTTTTTTTAGCAGGTTTTTAAGTTTTGAATGAAAGCTGAGTGGTTTGTTTGAGTAATTCAAGCTTATTAGTTGTACACTCAGAGCACCGTTGTCCTCTCAAGGTGTAATATTCCTTTTTAAAACATATCTATGTTCTCTCAAACATTTTGATACAAAATTAGCACCCAACCAAAGGAACACTCATTCAGTGCTGCACATTGTTCCTCGAGTACTACTGCCAGCGGTTTTGACTTTTACCTCGCCGCTGTACTTCTTTTATTTGTACTACGATGGAGAATAAAGACATTCCATTCCTGCACTTGTGTTTCACTCACTCTCTGCCGACGTCACAGAATAAGAAGCCACAAGAGGGGAGCGCAGCGAGTGCTCTGGACTGGGCGGAACCCTTGTTTGTCCAGATGGCCACTCGGGGTAAGCAAACATGGAGCTCAGGTCTGTAGTTGACCATCTCGCCAGAGTTCGGCCACCCGGACTGGTGAGCACACCAAAGGGAATGCTATGTCATATCACTACGCGGAGATGCCAAATGTTGTGAGAGGTCCGTGGTTCAGTGCAAGCTCTGTTCTGCTTACCAGCCACACCTGCCTGACCACGTTAAAGTGGCATTCATCATCTCCAGGCTCATGGGGGACTGCACTTGTGTCCTGCTCTTCTCTGCTGCTGTCTCACTACCCTGAGTTCATCCAAGAACTGAAGGCGGTGTTCCATCATCCACTTCGGGCTAGGGTCTGTGGTTGTCGAGCCCTGGTGTGTGTGAGGCAGGGCTTCCATTCAGCAGAGGAGTACATCATGGAATTCTGTGGAGAGCCTGGAGGCCCATGACGTCACCCCTATTCCTGCTCCTTACCGGGACCTAGCAGAGGTTTTTAGCCCTTCCAAGCCCACCCAGCTCCCTCCCCATCGTGCCTATGATTGTGCCATAAAACGTAAAGGAGGGAGCTGTCCACCCTAGGTGCAAGGTCTTCCCACTCCACCCAGCGGTAGGAGCAGGTCATGGAGCGTTATATCCAGGAGGCTTTACGCCAGTTTTACATCCACCCTTGGTCATCGCTTACATCATCAACATGAACTTACATCATCAGGAAGGACTGCATGCAGATACAGCCTGGTATGGCGGAGGCAGTGAATGGATGGCCACAGATGTGCCGCAAGCTGCAGTGGTTCCTGGAGTCTGCCAACGTCTACTGGCAGTTCATCTGGTCCTTTAGCACCCACAGTGCTCAACACCTGGGCACACACCTCCCTAGGCTCAGGACACCTGGGTTCTATGTGCACCCCAATGCTGCTGACAGCATTGGTGGCTGACAATTTACAAGGACAAAGTGAAGCATGTTGCATCATGTGTTGAGTATGCACATCACCTGCCGGTAAGTTGCTCCCCCTCCCTACACCACATAGTCCCTGGTCTCACCAGGCTGTCGATTTTATCACAGATCTCCTGCTCTTTATTATCAGGTACAAGCAGTCAGTCCAGTTAATCCACAACCCCATCTGTATCTTCAATACTGGCCAATGCACTCTTTCATAAAAAGAGTTAGGTGGAAATTCTGAATGTCCAGTAACAAGCGTACCGCGCAACATTGGCTTTCCTGTAAGATTCACAAAAGAATTCAGAATTTTTAAAAATGTACTTTCCTGGAAATAACCTTATAAACTCTAGTTACATTTCTTTAAAAGTGAAAGTTACTTCTATGAAATAAAAAAGTATCAGCCCTTGGAAATAAGGGATCTGCTCATTCATGACCTGCCACCACACAAGTTTCATTTTTGGCTCTGAGCATGACCTCCGGGAATTGCTCCACCAAGTTCCTGTTCTAGTGATTAGAAAGCCGATGGTATAGATAAATCAAAGATTCTGCTGTTGTCGTGTTATCTTGACTTTGAAAAAGAGCTACCCAAGGACTTTAGGTTATTAATGCTTTTGGAAGTTTAGCAAGTCTGTGGTGCATTTGGAAAATCCTACACTGCTGGTGTCAATATCCTTATAAAATCTTTATTATACTGGTAAGCACCCTGTCTTTTTGATGCTGTCAAAACAGCTTTTTTGGTTGACGTGTTATGTGTTTGAAGCACATAAGCTTCCATTTATATTTCTTAAATACTTCAGAATGTAACTGAAATAGCATTAAATCAAATCTTAGTCCATTGAAAAATAATATTTAAGTATAGCCAAATCTTGATGAATATTCAGATTATTCATATATATTCATATATATTTGTGTTTTCCCCACTCCTATTTATTTACTTGTATAGGACCTGTATATACATCCCAATTTCCAGTTTGAAATTATTCAGATACTGCAAATTGTAAAAGTACCTCTGGACCCGAAGCTGCTAATGCAAAACAATCAGTGCATGCACGGGCTTTATATGGTATAGGTGTCCGAAGAAATCATACACTAACTGTTTGAGGTTTTTAAGAATTTGTCTGTAAAAGCGCAGTACGCCATTTTATGTCAATTCTCAAAGATGTGCACTCTTGGTGGCCCAAACATTATCTACAGTAATGAAAATGGGAGGCAACACAGTCATGATCTACCACTGGCTCTGTTGCCTCACCTCTCATCCCACTATGCTCTACAACTGTTTCTGGTTTTGTTTTGTTTTTTTTAGAATGCTATTATATCATTTAACTGGTATTATTTCATTACTTTGCACTTGACTGAATGTTGTGGGTGATCATGTGCTTCTGCATGTCATTACTTCCCTCTACAATTGCACATTTCAACCAGAGCATGTAGAATTTACCAGAAAGCCAAAATGATGCAACTTTGTGCTGTTCCAACAAGCCAAAGGCTGTCCTGCATCAGCTTTCCATCAGTTCACTTACAATGATAGAGAGACTCTAGTTCATGTTTTCAGCTGCAGGCAAAAGTCATGATGTATAGAAATGCACAACTTGCCACAGCATTCTGTCAAGCGTGGAGCAGTGAAATAATACCAGCTAAATAATAAAATATACAAGTACCGTATTTTCTACTGGGTCTTAATAAAAAGGAGGTAATAGCTCAATATATATTATTTACAATAGCACCTTTTCTCATACTCAAGGATGCTTTACAGACATATATATTAGCTTTTACAATCACTCACAAACCAGTGAGAAGTGGCACAAACCCAAGATCCTAGCACTGAGAGGCAAACATGTTAACCAAAAAGCCACTGTGCTGCCCATATATGAGTTTGAATAAATATTACAATGCTGCTTTAGCAGAACATTTCTAAAAGCACTTTGCAGTCTCCAATTATGCCTTATGAATGTACAAAATGTAGTCTTAAGCCATTTTAACAATTTTTAACCATTTTAAAGTTTGAATAGTGAATAAAAGTTTTTTAGGGGTTTAATTTTGGAGTATTCCTTTAATTCAAATAAAGGTTCAAATAAATATCTTCTATTGTAGTAAGGATGGATACTGATATGGTCTCTGTTGTGGCACAATGGTACTGTTGCATCTGAAGGGTTGACTGGACATGCTGGGAGAGAGCTTCATACATGTGCTAAAATACAGACAAGAGGAGCCACACTTACCAGATATTAGCAGGCCTTCGTTCAATCCGCCTGCTGACAACCATTACAGTTCCTTTCCACTCACCCAGGAAGGTAGGTCCTAGTGCCTTAGTGAAGGGAATTTATATTGCTGAAATTTACATTTTTCATAGTGCTCCCTTCTAACTTCCTCTGGCAGACATACCGGCATCTGTCCAGCCAACAGTGACTGCTGTGAGGCATACGCTGAAACAGTCCAGGTCCAAGGCTCCTTGTGCTGGTCCTGGTCTCCATTCGTCTATTTGTGAGTCTCACTTAAGCCCAAGGCACAGCCAGGACCCTGGCGACCTCTTGGAGCGCTTCGGCTCCACCTACCTGGACCTCCAGCCGAGGAGCCTCTCGGAGATCCAGGTTCACCCCCATTCCTCCACAGACTGTGAGCCCAGGCAGCTCCAGTCCATCCCGGCTGAGCAGGCATGTGTGCCCGATGATGGATACCTGGTCATGGACAGCAGCATCATGCTGAACGGTGAACCGCCCACCAACTCCATGCTCAACGGTTACCTGGACAGGAAGCTGCTTGAAGTGTACAGCCAGTACCTGCAGGAGAGGTTGGTGTGCCTCGGCTCTTCTCTGGCCTGCAGCATGCTCCCTCCCCTTCCCCAGGCTAGCCTGCTTCAGCTCAGCCAGCAGATGAACCTGGAGTTGAGCCTGGAGCCAGGTCAGGGGATCCCCAGCCAAAAGGTCAGCTCCCACTTCAGCTCTCCAGTACTGCGGATCTCCAATGCAGAGCAACCCAAATACTCCAGACCATCTGACTATCAGTGAGTGTGGGGAAAAGCTAATAACCTCTTCGGTGACATTTTAACTTCTTCCTCATATTCAAAGTGCATTTCTTTATTTGATTTGCTTTTTCTATTCATGGCTTCTGCAAAGAGTAGCAACCAGAAAATTGAATGTTTTTTTCATAAATACATAATAAATATAAAATAAATAAATGTAAAATTAGCAAGACGTATTCATATATTAGATAATTTGATGGGGTGAGGGCTTAAATTTATATTCCACAAAGAACAAATCTGTATGTCTGACCCCTGCTGTTATAATATGGTATAGTACAACTAGCAAATAAAGTAGGACTATGCTAAACAATAAAAATTTAACCAGCTACTATTTTTGTCATTATTTTGTGCTTTAAATTAACAAATGAGAAACACTGTGCCTGTCAGACCTCTTTAACATATCTTAATGTTATTCACATCACACTGGTCTTTCATAACCTGCCCTTGATGTATCTCCCCTTTAAAAGGGATTCCTGTGCACATTAGTGCTTGAGTGCATCCATTAGCTATGGAACCAGTGACTGCTGGAGCAGGATGGGGAAAGGACAGGCAGGCAGAGACACACACGCGTGTCTCACTGGTTCTGATCTGCTTCCTACAACGGGATCCCTCACCTCCACCCAAGCATCTCCACCTCCTCAGGAGAACCATAGCACGGAGAGGTGCTGTGTGCATACAGCAGGGAGCTTAAAGGTTTTTCTTTTAAGGGGTGGGAAATAGCAGGGGAATCTTTTTGCCAAATATTACATTACAGGCAGTGTATGGTTGTTTTCTTTTAAGTCTTGTTCTGTATGTACTAATGGCATGGTGCATTTTGGAGCACTTTGATCATGCACGCTTTCTTTGATAATGTGTGAGAAATGTTCTTGGTGAACAGAGATTATATTTGACCAAGCATGTCTGATAGAGTATTTAGATATGATGAAAGGGACTAAGACTTACCTCGGTGGGGCAGGTGTAAACTTATGAATAGGGTCACTAATAAGCAGAAGTCACTTACATTAGAATATACATTAGTTTCCAACCTAAGCAAAGCAATGTTTCAAGGGAAATGAGTTGTTAGGGCATTGATGTGCTCAGACCATCACTCCCATGCCATACATAATCAGTTCCTAATGGCAAAAACTAGATGCGATCGGAATGAAACTAAAAATTATGCTGAAATGACTTAACATAGATAAAACATTTAAAGAGTAATTTCCAGGACGTGCTTGCTTTTTTTTCGTCAAGTGTCCCACTGCCCTGGGTGGATCCCTGCAGTTGTTCCCAATAGCTCTCTGGTAATCATGGTGGGTCTGCTTGTGGGAGGGGCCATTTACAGCCACACCTCTCCATCCATCCTCCCCACGGAAGATCCTGGCTGCCGGCTACTTCCTGGTTGGCCTGTAGGAGGTGAACCTGCTCCCTAGTAGCAGTGCTCTCAGGAGATCCATGTGAATGAGCAGCTGCACAACTTGGTGTTTGAAGAATCCCTGCTCAACCATGATACCACCATGATAGGAGACTATGGTGAAATGTACAATATCAGCTGATCTATTAAAGGAGGAGAGGCAGATTCAGGTTTATTCATGTTTTCCATCGGACTTGCATCCACTTTTATTTGCACTGTTGTTCAGCCTTCCTAGATGCCAGAGAAGCTGTTTGAGTCCTTCCGTCCACATGCCCTCCATGCTCACAGGAGGATGTCAGTTTGTGGTGGTTTGTTCGGGCAGCCTTGGGTGGGCCTGTTGTTTTGGATAATGGCGGCCCCTTACCATGTTCTTCACTGTCAGGGTACAGGTCATTGGGGCCGTCTTCCTCTACAGCTACATGTCCTACCTCACTTTGGAAATGCTTGACCTCTGTGGCATCATAGCGAGACTACATAATTATGCCTCTGAATGTACGAAAACACAATTGCAGTTTAAGGGCAGCAGTGGGGTCAAAACCGTGTCATGATATTAACTTTTTTCTGTGTCAGAGAGGGGACACTGGTTGAGAAGGTCAGGTTCCTGTTTTGCTTGAAAAAAAGAGGGAAAGTTAACTTTACAGATAATGTTGCTTAGAATGTGCTGAGTTACACAAGAGAGTAAACTAGCATTCTGAAACTGATTCAGAACTGAATGCTACAAAGTAACATTCATCACCATCACATTACAGTGTTTGTAATCCTTATGGAATGTGTTGTCTTCATCTAAGACATGAGAACATATACAAACAATCTTATTTAACCAACAAATATATTTTACAATACCATTGTATTAAGAGGATAGTTTTAATTATCAAGATTGTTTATGGAAAAAGTATTGAACCTCCAGAATAATGACCTCTTTAAAAGAAAATTAGTCAATTTAATTTGGATTATGTGTTTGGTCTGCCCATGCATAGAAAACAAACACTGTTTTGCTTACCATTTTACTTTTTAACAGGTTATGAAATTAACACATGAACACAAGAGTACTCAGAGCCCTGACCCCAACCCCATTCATATGCTGTGTTGAGATGTGAAGCAGGGTATTCAAGCAAGACCGTCCCAAAAATAAACATGAAACAAAAAATAAACATGAACTAAAACAGAGAAGTTTTCTAAAATGCCTTCTAAATGCAGTGTGTAAATGCATTGATCAACAGATAGGAAAAGTGTTTTTTGTGCAGAAATGACTCTAATTGAATAAACCTTTTCCTAAAGATATAGCACTGTAAAATATTACACTCATCTATTAAATTATTTATTTAATTAATTATTTATTATTCTGACACTTTGTGTATATATATATATATATATATATATATATATATATATATATATATATATATATATATATATATATATATATAAAGATAAACTTGATTTACTGTTATGATGTTGATGAAAATCAGATCACATGTTAAGAAAGATGCAGAAATCCAAGCTGTTTCCTCTGTGAAATTCCATATACTTTTACAATAATGCCAAACTAGAAACAGAATTCATGCCATACAAAAGAAAAGACAGACTTTGGTTGTTCTGTTAAGGAAGTATGACTGGAATATCCTTTTGTGTAGCATTTCAAATTCTGTTTCAGGATATGGTTAACCAACATCTGACTTCCTCTTACTGTGCCAAACTGATATGCAACAACCTTTTTTGCAGTAGCCTTTTTGTGCAGCATCCACTCAAGATGGAGATCTTGGTAAACTCACGGTCCATCAAATTCTTCTTCAGTCATTCATTGGTAATCTGAGCAACACTAATCATAGTTGCCCTTACGGCCAGAAAGATTTTGACATGTAACACAAAACACTATGTGAGTGGAAACGCATAATAGTTATCTGTGAATAGCCCGTTGCACTACCCTGGCTCAGAACAGACATTGCCCTTCTTTTGACCCAGGACCAAAACATAATATTAACCTTGGCAAAGGAAACTGCTAAAATGGTCTTGGATTAGCCCAAAGCAGCAAAATCTCCTGTAAAATCCCAAACCATTTAGTTGTATGAACCTCAGCCTTAAGACTGGTGTGTGTATTACTCCTTTGTGGGCTATTTCGATGTAATTTGGAACTTAATAGCAAAACCTACCATCTTCCTTCCAAGCTCTTACACTAAAATGACACAAGAAAGATCACTTTAAAGGAATCTCAAAACCTAAAAAGACACATGGGCTTTAAAACAGGTGCATAGCACCCCTCTGAAAAGTCTGTACCATTCTCTTCATAGCATTATGACCTGTGCTTTGACTATGAAGTAGTAAGTGGAAGCTGTCATGAGAGATGTCCAACACCACCATCAAGTACTTCCTGAAGATCTGAAGCAGTGTGAGCAAGACTCTGATCTTCATAGGCGTGTCCACCATCCAGGACATCACCTCCATACTAATCCTCTGCTTGTTCTGGAGATCCATTGGTAAGTGTGTGTCTTCTGCCTTCAACAAGTGCGCTGCTTACTTAAGATCTCTGAGCAAAGAAGGATAAGATGGCTTGTGAAATCAAGCCTCATTAAGTCAGGATTACCTCAACATGTCACTAATTTGTGGTCTTTTTCCCTACCATGACCAATTTGTCATTGCCTACGGTGGCCTTCGAGAGGCAATCTGTTTCTCCCTGGATTTTCTTATTGATGAGTTTCCTAAGTAAAGGCATTTCATTACCACCTCCATCTAGATTTTTCTGTTCACTGTTTTGTACAGGTATATTAATTCCCACAATATATAGTGTTCTTCTAGATACACAAAAGTAGTTAAAAGAAGCATAAGTGTCTGAATGTGCATTTAAATTAGTCAACCATTGATTTAATCAGTTATTTTTTTCTCTCTGCTCTTCAGGATACAACCATCAAGCCTCTGGTGGAATATAAAAAGAAGAGTATTTCTTACAGTGAATAGATCCATTATATGGTGAGTCAGAGGTTTTAATGCCCATTGTTGACATATTAGGAAATTCTTGGCTTGTTTTATTATTTGATAAATGAATCCCAGCCCTTATAATATGAGTAGAGTTTTTCAGTAAGAACTTTACAATTTCATAATAAATGATAAGTAATGTCTCCAGTTTAACATGTGCATGTTGAATTATTTTATTTGATTGATTTAGATGTCCCTCATATAAGGACCCATTTGTTTTCTTTTTCAATAGGTAACTCAGTGAAACATTAAGCTACTTCCAAATTCCACTTCTGTACAATAGGTAAAATGCTAAGCCTAGCATTGCTGTCGATAATTCTAACTCCCTAGCTTACCATCTTCTCCACAGCTTTTAGACCACTTGCTGTCAGCGATTGAAGATGCTGTTGGCTGTTGGGGACAGCATTCCTGGAAGGACTAGAAGTATTTTCTGTTATGCACTCCTTGACTAACTACTAATTGATAACACTGACAGAGATGGATCTGTAATCGAGCATAACAATGGCCTGCACGGGTGCAGTGTGTGAAAGGAAGTTGCTTATCTTTTTACTGAGTGTTTGATTAGTTGATAGCTGTTTATCACAGTGCAGCCCCAGGTTTTGTTGTGGAGGTACAATCTACCCAATAGAGGGCAGTAAAGAACTTCACACTGGCATACACATCTAATTATTTCAAGCCATTTTGAATTTTCTTTTTAAGTCTCAGGGGACAGCCCAAAAGTGGTTCCTCATTTCCTCTACTTGTTTCCTTACCTCCCCCACTTGTCCAGCTGAAACTCCATGAAGCAGATGAGAGACTAAGTGTGGACACCAGCAGAGGGACACCCTCGACGTTTTTGTGCAATCTAAACTGAATTTGTGCAGAGCCTCATAAGCTAGATCAACTCATACAACATAATTTTCATTCACAAATTACATTAGTAACTTCCCATCATCATTTGCTCTACAGACAATACTCGAACAAAGGACTGCATTGGTTATATGAAAACTGGGCAGCAGTCATGTGCAACTTTCTTATATCAAAGGTGTAATTCTCTTGTGCATAGGATACACCTGGGTGTCCTTTGACATACCCCACTGAAGGACATACCGTCAGAAAACTTTAGTACTCTGCACACATCTCCAATTGGTACTTCACAGAGAATTTAGAGCTTTTTTTTCTGGATTCAAAGGTATGGAAGAGACCCGTGTGGAGGAAAGTGAAGGAGGTGATGAGTGGAGGAAACCAAATTAGATTTGGAGGATGTGTGGTCAGTCACATTTTAAATTAATATGTGCTATTCTTTTTGCAGTAGGTAGGGAGAAGTAGACCTATGTGTGTGTAAACGGTGTCCTTCAGTTAATAGTTATCAATTAAGCTCAGAATTTAGCATAAATTGACGGTGGGCAAGCAGAGGGGTCCAAAGGTCCTCTACAAAGAACTGTAAGTCATCATGTTATAAAATGTTACTGTTTTCAGGAAAACATTATTTAAATGAGAAATAGATCTGTTTGTATATTCTGTTCATGTACTGTTTGTTTAAAGCCAGTATTTTAAGATTTTACACACCTAACTTTGAAGGACTTCTGTGGGAAATCATTTTCCATCTTAGAGTCGCAGTTCCAACTGAAATGAATATTGGAAAAATGGTCCCAGCACTAAACAGCAGATAAGCTTTAATGGACATTGTATGGACCCCTGCTGTATGTACTACAGCAAAGGCTTTGGGGCAGAATATTACCAGGTTTGAGCAGTTCAACACCAAATGCTTGAAGAGGATCCTGTTCCAGGAAGACAAGCAACCCAAATCCAGCATTGTGCACCTCTACCAGAAACTGTAATACTGAGAACAGTTGGGAGAGAATAACAAGTGCAAGAAAACGAGATCACCGCCAGCGTGAAAGAACGCCAACACACACATTATGAATACTCGTGCTGATATAGAAACATATGTAACAATGCAAGAACTTCATAAAGTACATCAGTGGACCCTCAAATCCATAGTCTCTTAATTGCTATGAGCAAAGAGTGATTAGAGTTTTTGATTAGATCTGACCAACCTGTGTAACTGCTTCTATCAGTAAGATGATATGGAGAGCAAGAATACATTCAGGGGTCTTTCTGCTAACAGGTCTGCCTCCCACTTTTGATTGAACTTGTTTTGTATGTTTTTATCCATTCTTGTTGTTTATTTATTCTGTAAATTTATATAAAACAGAGAGAAAGTGAGAATATTATCAGTGAGTTCAACTAAATGACCTTTTACATATTTGATTAGTATTTATTTTGTGGCAAACATATGTTTTGGCAGTAAATATCTGAGTTGTAGACATTTTTGATAAATAAATGAGATATTTAGCAAAAAAAAAAAGTATAAATTAATTTTCAACTGATTTTGACAAAATTGCAATTGGAATGTGTTTTTTTTTTTGCTAAGACTGACAGTTATATCTCTCTGTGAGAAAAATTATTCAAAGCTTTAACTTTGCCATACATGCATTCTTCTGTGAAATTGAAAAACTAGGAAGTCTGTTATGGTCATAATGGATAATATTTTTGTTGCACTTACATTTTAGTGCATGTGTAAATACTGTAGACCGTATTAGACTGTTTTATTTTTCTTTAAATACACACTGAGTAATAATGAAAATGGCACAGTCCAACTGATACAGTATTGCACATGTAAGGCAAAATTGAAGCTCCAATCGACGGTCACATAGATAGTCTAGTTATGTCAGTTAATGTGTTCTTTACCATCTAACAGTTAACCAAAGCCCCAGGCAAGTGCACAGAAATCCTCACAGCACAGCGGAGGCCTATCTGAATGGGCCAACTTGTCATTGTGAATGGAGCAGCCAGTCTTCCTGGGCACCTACAGATCTACAGCTCCAGAAAGCTGAAGAAAGAAAGAAGCAAGAAGAAAAAAGGAATAGCTGTTTTTACACCTTAAAGCTTGACATCAAACACAAAGACCAAGCTTGTGAGCCCATCTAAGCTAAGGTCCTTGAACACATTTTATAATGTTATATCTGACAGCATAAATTTTTATATACACATCAATATTTCAGTCATTGTTGTGATATTATAGCTGGAACATCTCCTTATATATCTGAGATTTGGAAAACTGTTCAATATTGAGTAATTGTAAAGCAAATCCCAGACAGGCTATCTTCTCACCCCAGGCGAAAAGTTACCTTCTCAGTTACCTTCTCACTCCAAAGGTGTACAATGTTGAACCACTTAACATAAATATTGAAACATACAGATCTGTGGGGCATTACATTTATTTATAAAGTATACTCCCTTTATAACATGCAAAAAAACCCCAAAAAAAACAAACAACAAGCATAGTTAAGTATATAACAAAATATTATTCTGAATTCTGTGTAAGTATGAATTCTGTACAGTAAAGAACTTGGGTTGGTAGACACGGATCTTTTTAAAATCCATAAATTAAAAGTATGTGTATCCTCAAATTTGTACTACTCTGGTATATACTACATATAGTTATATACTACATATAGTCTGGTATATACTACATATAGTTTATCATACATTTTATATGATAAAGTACAAGGACAAGAGCATGAATCATTTATTAATCTCTGCTAAATTTCATCTTACTGTTTACTGATCCTATTTTGCTGCATCTTGCACTAAGACAAGATACATTAATTTTACTCAGATCAGTTATGTGTGCTGCAACATCTCAACTAAATTGCCTCTTCAGGGCACAGGGTCCAAATGACCTCAAGAACTAGGTGGCATGTGAAGATAGATGTGCTCTTTGGCAGGAAACTCACCACCCCAGCTGTAGTGGCTGTGATGGTTATTCAGTAACTCCTGACTGAGGCAAAAGAAGTATGTCAGTGTAATGGCTGGACAGAACATGGCTTGCTTGTATAATAAGGTGGTTCAAACCAGCAAAATGTCACATTCTAGGCAAGCACACCAAAATGATAAACATGACACCAAAACAGACTCTGAAGGCATGTTTATCTGGCCTTTTTTGGAGGGAGGTTTTTCATGAAGCCTTTGCTTTATTATATCCATTTGTTGGAAAAATAACACTGAGATCATAACCATTAAATGCTCAAACACGTCTTTCTCAGGGTCACCTGCATCCATACACACAGAGGAGAACAATGCCAGGAAGTTTGGGCATGCAACTGACACGCTCTGACTAATTTGATTTTGGCTTTCATCCCGAGAGTCACACTCAGGGGCTACATGCTCGGATCAATAAACCGTACCCAATGTGCTAATAGCTCCCCACATTCCAGAGCCAGACTACTCAGAGAGTGGTGGCCCAGTGCTAAATACACTTAACACACCCACCCACCCACCCACACACAGAAGTCCCAGCATCCTGAAAATCTAACACCATATAATTCAATTTTTAAATCAACAATAAATAATAAATCAGTTTTAAATACAATTTTATTATTAAATGTTCTAATACAACAGTGATTTTAAAATGATTTCAGCATGGAACTCCACACCCTTTGCTGAGCCCACCTAGTGTAACCCATGCCATAGCATAGCCTGACATGCTTCTTTCATATCCTAAAATAGACAGCTGCCCCCACTACCCTCCCTTTCCAGCACGTTTCTGACCCCTCCCTCACTTTCCCTGTATCCTCACCCACCACCTTACCCTCCCAGTCTGGGGCTCAGCTCACCGTCCTTGGCCTCATCACTAGAACTCACTCGGGGCCACCTGGCAACATGAAGACAGGGGTGGCCGCCCTGGCTGCAGGCTTGGTGGGGGGCTTGGGGGTGCTCTGCTTCCTGCTGGCATTCAGCACCGACTACTGGCTGCTGGCAAGCAACAAATGCGTGGGTCTGAGGAAGGAGAGCTCCTCTATGGTGGGCATCAAGGAGCAGGCCAACAGCACAGAGGTAATGGAAAGCCAGCATGCATGTCATCACAGAGAGCTTTACAAAGCACAGGGCCTAGAGAACATGTCTGGGAATTCCGCTGGCATTGCTGGTAGTATGATTTTGAGACACATTATAGTTGCATTTACATATGGGTAGAGCAAACTGTCAGTGTTAACATTTTAACAAATTCTGCTGCCTGTGGTATGAAATAAAATATCTACAGTATTTTTATTTATTTTTTTTTTACAAATCTTCAAGTCCAAATGTATAATATTAAGTTGAAATGAGAATTAAGTGAAAAATGTAATTCAAAAGGGTTTTCTTTATTCAATTTCAAACACCAAAACAATTTTAGCAATAATGCTAACAATGCTAATAAGGCTAATAAGAATAATAATAATAATAATAATTGGAAGAAGAAGAAGAAGTCAGATTTAAGAATTCCACATTGCTGTCTTTATGATTTATGGATATTTAACTGTACTTTCATCTTTTCAAATGTCATGAAATGGTAAATATATCTTTTTTGTAAGTACTTAATGACTTCCTGAATCAATGAAATAAACAAGTTAATACTATTAACTAAACTCTCACTATGAGCCAACATCTTGAAATAAACATTGGCCAGTGTTAAAGCATAATAGAAATGCAGTGAAAATAAATGTAATGAACCATCTGGTAAACAGTATGCTAAATAACTGATAATTGATTAGTGAATTTCCAGTTGCCAAATGAACTTTTTAGTTAGGAATTGATGAAAATAGCTGAACTGTTTTACAGGGGCGTGTCAGAGTATGCTCAGTTGTCAGGCTTGTTTGGAATCTGTAGACAGCTATTTAAAAAATGGGGATGGGTGTTGAAACAGACTTTCAACTCAAAGAAAGAGAAGGCCAGAGTGCTACACAGTAATGATGGCCAAAGGAGTCCATTAGAGAGGCTAATGGCTGAATAAACCAAAATGGCTTGGAAACCAGATACAGAAAAGAGAGTTGAAGTGCTCTGGGCAAGATTATTCTGAATAAAAATGAGTCATATCCTAAGTAACTCTATACAATACCCTAATGAAGAATTTCTTTACATGATTTTAAATGATTTTGCCTTACTGGTGAGAATCCATGATTCCAGCTTTCATATCTGGCTGGTTAGGGTTTTGGATTCTTTACCTGTATGTGAGAGCTTAATCAAAGTTTTTGTGAAATGTATTTTCCCTCTAAACATCCCTGTCAGAGATTTAGATGTTCACTTTCATGACTGCTGTTACCTGCTCTGTGAGAGATAATGACTGGGGATCTAGTTTCTTAATAGCATAGCTGTGTTAGTATCATCACTGAAATGTTTACTGAGCTTTTTATCTCAGTGCTTTTTGACAACTGGTCTGAGACCTTTGAACACATTTTTTAGACCAGCCAAACAAATATTTTGTATTACCTGAATTAGAAGAATCACTCTTAAGGTTTGGCTTCAGGTTTACCTTTTAAAGTGTATTAGTCACCTCAATATATCAGAAGTGAGTGAAATTGAAATGTACTTGGAGTGATATTGCTGTTGCATTTGAGCCACTTTCACACAGGATGTTTGTTACGTTGCTCACTTTGTTTTGGGGTTATGCTAAAATTAGACATCTTTTTTCCCCCTCACAGAACCATCCTTCAAAACAGCGCATCATTCACCATTCACAACATTCAGAAGTGCCTTTCTACCAACACAGCAATTTCTGTACCAACAAGACATCATCCAGACATAACAACGCTGCTAAATCTCTCTTCCTTTCAGTCTATGAGAAGCTACAAAAAGCATATGGTTCCTCGGCCCATCAATCATATTTATGACAGCATCAGAGTGTGCAAAGTCATTTAATATGTATGCTTAAAGAGCCACAGACCACAGGTTCTCGAGAGGCAGCATTTGGCAGAGGCCAATATTCACCACTCTACTGCACCTATCCAAAAAAAACCCAAAACAAAACAAAACAAAAAAAAAAGACATTTATTCAAAACCAGTGGCTCACTTCAGAGAGCCTCATGCCTGCAGAATGACTGCCACAGTAGTCAACGTGGCAATGTTTCATACTATTCCAAATGGCCATGGGTGCTTCCCACTAGGTTCACATGATGTCAGCACAAGGAGCACAACATGAATGAAAAATGGATCATTACACCGTCCAACCTTCCATGCACTTCATCGGGCTGGCTCAAATAACAAGCTTCAAAAGCATTACTTATGAAAGCTGTTTTGCGTGTCTGATGAAGTGCTGATGAACCCACGAACTTTTCTGACGCACACGCTCTGCCTCTCCACAGGCACCGCAGGTGACAGAGCCTGCGTGCACTCACTCTGCATCATGAGGGTTTCTTCTGGAGATATAACTTCCAGGCTGACCTTTCACTGCACACTGTGTGGGCTGTTCTGTTCAGTGAGTACAAAAAGCTGTACCAACTTTTATGGAGTAAAAGTTTTGTATTAATTTTCGATCATTGTTCAGATCAGTTTTCAGAAATTTTAGGAGATGGAAAGTCTCCTAAAGATCAAAAGCAATGTGCTTTCAGACTCTTCTAACATGGGTGTTTTCTGGGCCCAATTACAGCAAACCAGCCACAATCCAAAACCTGTGTTCGTGGCTACCTCTTTCCCCTGCCTGTTGCTGTCGGACGTGTCCCCCATCACATTTATGATGCCACTGTAGGTGAGGCCAAAACAAGTGGTCATAGTCTACAATGACTATTTGGTCAGAGCATAAAGACAAAGGTCAAACTGTGTGTAAAACTCTAAGTGAGAGTGGAAGGGCAAAGCACAGGGAGACAAAGCAGGCCTTCTCCAACACATACAAGTTAGCTAGGTGTACATGCCTAGGTGATGCATAGCAAATGAGTGACAGCTATCTTAGGGACATACCCAGGGAAGTGGAGGCCTGGGAATGCGTTGCCATGACAATTTGGTTGAGTCTAGATTTGTCATCCAAACATCGATGATGAATCCTGTAAACCTAAATTAATATACAACCAAATCGAACTTGTGTGCCAACTTATGGCAAGGGGGCATTTAATCTTATTTTGTTCCAGCTAAGCAGGAGCACACCTGATTCCACTTGTTTAATGAACTGATATCAGGCTTCAAACTAATGATCACTTTGTACAAGGCATGCTCCTTACAGACCTAAAAAATGAGGCTTTTCTGTCTGTAAGTATATTTTAAAGTCCATTAAGAAGCCCAGTAAAAACATATGCGAACATATGTGAACAAATTAGTGTGTAGTCCAAATGATGAAAAAATACTGTAGAATTCTGAGAATAAATGAGCAGAGATTTGGGGAATAGGGATCAAATATTTGAAATGCCCTTTATTAAAAACAATTTTCCAGAAGTAATTTTCCAAAAGCCTTGTAGTGTAAAATCTGTTGCTACATGGTAAGAGCAAATGTCACTTTGAACAATTTTTCTAATAGTTAACATGATCTTTAAACAATGCTTTTCTGGTCCAGTGCCTTATGAAATCCATCATATATGAAGAGTCTAACACAACCGGGACCCTGTCTTTCCATTAAGAACACTAATACAACAGAGTGTAACATTTGATCTATGATGTGAAAGGTGAAAATAGAAAAATATTTCTTGTTTTGTTTGTTTTGTTTGTTCTCACAGTTTTTCGAACTGTGGAGTACATTTTAAAAGTATAGGGCAGTCTTATTTATTTACTTTTACATAAAATTATTTATTTTTTGTTATTTACTTTTACATAAAAATATTTATTTTTGTTTTTCTGAAATTCCATACTATAAGAAATATGTCAATATCATGTAAAAGGGTTTAGTAGGCGCTTGCGGTAATCTTTCTATCCACCTATATAGTTTGATTACAGCAACACAAATTCTTCTTCTTCTTCTTCTTCTTCTTCTTCTTCTTCTTCTTCTTCTTCTTCTTCTTATAATAATAAGAAGAAGAATATCAAAATATGTAATCCATTCCTATTTTTCTTTGATGTAAAAAACTTTGCAAAGGATTTGCAACACATAACACATGCCACTGTTTTAAAAATAGTTTGCTTTCTTTTTGATATTCATGGCTCTAACCTCACCTAACCTAACCTAAACAAAAAGCTACATAATTTGTGCTTTCTAGGAAGATCTTCCCCCAAGCAGCACCCATTTTAGATGTTTGGAAATTGTGTGGGACTTTGCTTTGAAGCTCCATTAATGCATTTCTGTTATCCTGCATCTTTTGGTACTTTAGATCTGTTATCATCAATATGTAATGTCTACAAACAAGAGCTTTGACTAATACAAGAACTGTGTGTATGTGTGTGTGTGTGTGTGTGTGTTCAGTATTCCGTGGCTTCTGGACTATGCTTACAGTCCTCGCCATTGTGGCTAGCATAACCGGTGGGTTCCTGTTGGTGTGTGCAGTCCCCTTCATCAGTCCCAAGCTCTACAAGGTGGGTGGAGCCTTCCTCATCATAGTAGGTATGAACCAGGCATGAATATGGAAAAGCCAGGTGCTCCCTGGTTGAACGTGCTAGCCTGTGTTTACATGTGTTTGGGTAGCAACAACATAACACTAGCCATTTATTCTGCCTGTGTCTGTGCATGCGTGAGTGTCCTGCAGCCAACAGAAATAGCCTTGGAAGTTCAATCGCCAGTGTGCTTAGAATGCCAGTGCACAGACCACTGAAACTAGACTCTACCAGTTGGCTCCTGCAGGAAATCTAAGGATCTCATCAGAGACAAGCAGAACAGGGCCTGATCACAGAATGCTTATGGCCACACAGGGTGGCCAAGCTATCAGTAGCTAGCTGAGATAGTAGAGATTTAGCAAATCTGCCATAGATCTTTCTTTTGTAAAGATCCATAATTGCAAATGTCTGACATAGGTATGTACTGATTCATATCAGGAGGGAACTAGATTTTAAAAGACTATGAGGTTATGGGTGTTTACAAACAAATGATTAAATGCCCCACAATTGTGAAGGTCACTCAAGACACCTCACAGTCAATCCCCGCAAAGTCTAAAAGAGGTTTCTTTAGCTTCCTGGGCTGGTGGCTGATAATGTCAAATGAAAATACCCACCACAACACAAAGGTCATCAGCGTCATCTTGACTGATCCCTGCTGGGATTTAGGTTAGTCCCTCTTAGCTACTGTGATTTTCCTTGGAATGCTTTTCCCAGAAAATCCCACCAGCTCTGAAATTCCCATCATTCTTAATGTTGCACAAGATAACACACAAGAAAAATTAAACCTGCACTATGGTCAAATTCAGAACATTTCTGAATAACTGACCTGACACAATCATAATCATAATTCAAGTGGAAGCTCAAGTGGATACAGAATGCCAAAGAGACACGTGTGCCAACAGAGAAGCCATAACGGTGTGCTCAATTTCTCTCACCTTCCACTAGCACTACTCTTCCTGGCACTGGTGGGGTTGTTTGTGCTGTGGAAAGAGCTAGTTGACATGAAGTGGTACATCTTGCAGGAGCAGGGCAATGCTTGTCCCAGGGCCCACCTGGAAGCGCACTACGGCTGGAGCTCCATGGCGGCAGCAGCTGGAATCCCTTTGGTCCTTCACTCCGGCCTCCTTATCTTCTGGATAGGGAGGTGCCTCCAGAAGCGGACATGAGGGGCCAGAGCACGAGGCCTCACACAGAGCTGAACCTGGGTGGATGGCCCAGAGGGAAAAACCCAGCATGAACTACCCAGTGTGAACAGCAGAGCATGTACAGCCCAGCGTGAACATCCCAAGATGAACAGCCCAGCATGATCAGCCCAACGTGAACAGCCAAGCGTGCACAGCCCAGAATGGGTGGCACCAACTGTGAGACACGCATGCAATAAAATGGACAGCGAGATGCAAAGGGAAACGTAATGGTAACTAGTACAAGAACATTAGTCTCATACCAAAGAACAGCCTTATATAATTATTAGTCTCTGTTAACATTTGTGAATGCTAAAATAAATATCTACAAACAGTAAAAGATGCTACCACACCATACAATGCTATGACTGATTATTTATACCCATATTTGCATGACTGTTGACATGTATGAATGCAACATTTATATGAGACATTCTGATTATTATGCCAATGTGCTATACAGAACCCTAATCTATAATATAATGTAACTATTTTTATTTTCTTTTTAATGTTTTATAAATGAAGAGTGATGCATTAAATTAACAATCCTAGGTGCCCTCTAATTCTAGACAGTGAATAAGCTTAGCTGTTAGCTGATAAGTTATAAATTATGTAAAAGATGTTTGGTATGATAATATTAATTGCATTATGATTTTTCAAGTTTGGTTTATTCGTCACATACATAGTCATACACGAATAAACCAAACTTGAAAAATCATAATGAAATTAATTTTTATTTAATTCTGTCTTCTTTTATAAGAAATAAACAAAATGGTTACACAGCATTGGCTTCATTAAGATCAACATCTAAACAAATAGTTTTCCTGAAGTCAAATAAGTAATTGTACTTCCTTCATATTAATCCCAAATGTATTCCCTTTCAATTATTATGAAACATTTTGAAGGTTTTTCCACAAGACAGAACATTTTGGGAAGACATGTCAATTAGGTTTATGCTAAAATAGTGTTCTTTTATGAAAAACACAGATTATTCACAGATTATGAAAACACGTTACTGTTCACTTGAATGACACCTATAATGTAATAATTATTATGCAATATATTTGTCTGACACTAAATAATTTGTATATTCTTCCCTCTAACTCAAACATCATTAATCATTTCTGTTTACCTTCATGCCACCACCATTTACTCATAAAACACTGTGATTCTAGGGCAAGGACATTGTTAAATTACCTTTTTTTTTTTTTACCAGACCAAGCACATGACTCCAATCCATGGGAGCACCATATCCAGACCGAGGCCTTCTTTGGTCAGCAAGCATGTTCTTCTGGCAGACCATACATTCATTATACAACATATGTCACCCATGAACAGAGGCCTGCAGTGGGCAATGTTGGTGGAGGTAGAAGTGGAGGGAGGTGCAGAGGTGGCTGGACCAGCAAGCAGGGTGCCCCCCCAATTCATAGCTGATTGAAAGGGGATCAAAAGCAGGGAGCACTTTGATAATCGCACAGCTGTCGGCTCCATGGCACAGCCTGTGCACAGTGGACGGGCCACCTGCCCCCATTACCCAACCCACTGCCTACTCCCCACTCCCAGAAAGCACTGGTCACCTGATCCCAGGACAGTGCCTCATGTGACTAAGGCCAAGATTGCTCATGATGTTTACCTCAATCGTTTGCATATCCGAGTCGACTCTTTGCCCTGCGCATGTGCAAATCACCTTAATGTGGAGAGTTAGAAAGAAAGCACCATAAGTTGTCATTCAAAAAGGGGAAAAAGTAAGAAAATGTGGAAAAGGGGGAAAAGGGGATTACTGTAGTACACAATATGAGGAAGGAAAAATATGTGGAATTGGATCCAGTGTCAATTGCATAATCAGCTGTGTTTTGTCAATGCAATGCTCATGGGCTCATTATACACACCAGGTGTATGAGTGTGAGCTAATCTTCAACCCCCCCCCCCCCCCATTCTCTCTCTCTCTCTCTCTCTCTCTCTCTCTCTCTGTGAAACATACACACACACAGATGCATACAGACACAAGCACAAACACACACAAGCAAACACACACACAGAGATGCATGCATGTACACACACACAGAGAAAGAGAAAGTGACAGCTCTCATGCACAGATGACCTTGAAAAAGAATGCAAATCCCTTGTGATGCAGAGACAGCTGCACGGGATGGAAGCCCACGTAAACAATGTTAGGAATGGATAGAACCTCCCTCTCCCAGAGTTCAAGCACACATGAATTCACACATATGAGTGCACACACATACACAGAGCTGTGGACAAACGTTTGGTCACCATTTAGATCACATCACATTTGTGTTATATAATTAGAGAAAATACATATTTATTTGCTGCAATTGATTCCTTTAATGACTCAAGGGCTCAAAGCAGGGTTCTGAGGCTAGAAGAAGTCAATATAGTTGTGAATTCACTGTTCACAGATCATTATAATACAGCCAAAACAAACAGAGCTTTGACATGTTTCATTCATTTATGGAATTTAGCAGACTTACAAAAGTGCTTTAGTCTACAAAAAGTATCCTTAGCTAGCACAAATATGTTAGAGTCCAAAAATACCCTTAACTATGACACTTCCACAACCAAGTGTCAGTGCTGTGGCCTAGAATGAGAGTAACAATACAATTCAATTGTATAGAATACAACACAAATTAAGAGCAATTACTAAACAAGTCAGGTTAAGTGCAAATACAAACATTTCTTGCAAGGACCTAATAAGATTTAAGATTTAGGTTCTTTTCACAAAAATTAGTCTTCATCTCTTTGAAAAGTTTCTCTTTTTAGTTTTTTCAGGTAACTGATTATTGATCTGCAAATTTGAGAAGGTAACATTCTCCACATCTGATCCTTCCTTTAGCTGTACAGCAAACCATGTAGAAGTGTAACCACCTTGTTAGGAAAGAATATTACATAGGCAGAGATGCAAAAAATGCTTAGAATATTAACACTATGAAAGCTAGTAAATACTTAATGAAACCAATTAAATTATGATAATCCTAAATATTCTTAAACCTCTGGGGTCTAACACATTGATTGTAAAAAGCACATGGTAATACTGATTCAATTAGAATACACAGTACTATATACAGGGAACTATGTATTAATTACAACAACAAAGAAGAATGAAAACTGCCCTGTCTGCTAAACTCACAGGTACTCCTGTATACATAGGCAATGGTCTCTTACCCATTATGTGCAGATATTTTAAATTAGATGTTCCACTTCCTGCTCCAGTTTTTTAACTGTTGATTTTTCTGTTCACCAAAACCATTGCGATGTAATAAGACATTCAACATTTTTTTCCCTTTATTTTTCTTTTTTTCCTTGTTTTAGGGTTTCAACCATTCACTTACGTTCATAATATCCATATTCTGCAGTTCTGCAATGCCCCACTGCTTCACTAGACCACCATCAAAGTATGATTTCCATTACAGCTTTTTTCAGTAAACCCTACTGTACACTTATTCTTTCTACTGCAGCCCTGTTAGACTTCACATCATACTGAAACTCGAATACAATCTAATTAATAACTAGGATCCGACTGACATCGCCTGTTCTTAATTTGTTGCCCCGAATTAAATTTTCTTTACAGTACGGTGATCACATTAAATGACTTCGTCTGAAAAACGCGCCAGACTCCCTTTGATCCTTGCTCTCGGTCTCCTTCTCCCTCAACCTACGTCATTTGTGATTTGGCATACGCGGTTTGACAAATGTGTAAATCCAGCGGTGATAACTAGCAGGCCTCAGTGGCGCGAAAACGCTCCCCACTGCTCCGTTTCATGCCCGGACACGAATTTCGGGGCCACCACCCACCGAAGTCCTTCTCTTCAGCTCTTTACCCCGTTAGCAAAAATGGCAATGCCAGGAGGTACATAGGCAGGACCCTTGATAAAATGATTACTGTAACAACCTTAAATCAAGTACCCTATCCTCGCAAAAGGAAGAGACACAATGTGATTCGGTTTTCCGAATCACATCCCATCATCCTTTCTCAACTGATAAAATACGAGGGAAAAAAGACAGTCCTGTCTTCTTCAAAGTGCCAAGTGATCAAACCAGTAAGAGGATGAAAGGCATGCTAATGGCTACTGAAGAGCTGGTTTTAATAGGCTCTCAGCGCCCTTCCACGGGCCATCCATATGCACACTCACGCCAGACGGCCGTACCGTAAACACACTTATCGCTTGATCCACAGCGGCGGCTTGCTTGCGCACTGACAAATATCCATACGAATGGGGCGCGAAGCACTCTCCACTCACTGAGGTCGCTGGAGTGCCTCGCCGTGACACGTAATTGTTGTCGGTACCATTGTAATTATAATTCTGCCGCATCCCGCAATTGCAGAAAAGCCGTAGTCACGAAGGACGTCTGAGCTGCGAGTGGAATAATTAGGTAGGCGTGATTTACAACTTTCGAACCAGTGAGCACTCACAGTGATCTATCAGAGAAAATATATAATCGCAGGACATAGTGGAGCATTGGTTCACGAAAATTGTTTGTGTATGTTTTGGGGTTCCCCTGTACACTCGACGCTTGCCCAGCCAAATTGGCTTTGAAAAAAACAAGGGAACTCTAGAGTAGGAGACCGGCTGGGGACCATTACAGCTAGATCATGACGAGGAGAAACTGAAGGCTACTTAACTCTCAGGTTCACGACATGACAGCTTGTAGTCTCTCAGCCGTCCAATCCTCAGAAAGTGGTTGTCGTCAAAGCCCGGTGCATGACCATCACTGTCTGCTGGGTGGCTCAGAAGAGAACCACTTTGATCTGTCTTGCTAGACGACTGACAGGGGCTGTTACTGCAGCACGAAGATATCGCGGGCTGGGCAGATCTACTTCCACCCTCCGCTGGCTACACAGTGACTTCAGCATAAGTGACTAAGCTAAAGATACACATTCACCTTAGACAGCATATTTCCACCAGACCATTCAACTACGAGCTAATTCACTGAATAGAAGTGCATATTCGCTCAATTCTATATTTGCGTAGAATAAACTTAAACCCCTGATATTTATTTATTCTGTTTTCAAAATGATTACAATTGTAGGTTTTTTGTTCCTTTGTTCGATTTATTAGTAGTAATGAACTGTAAATCTGAATGGACGTGTTCACATCACAGAATTTCCAGTAGGGGGCCCTATTGTTCTGCATGCCTTACACAAACCGCTTCTGACCTGAAATGCCATCCATGTGTTCCTCTAACATGTACAGTTGAGTGATATGCTCTCAGGTGAGTTTCATACTTATATATTTCCAATTATGTTTTGTAGGTCACAGATATGGTGTGTTTATAAATGAATGTAATGATGCTAATGCCTTTCTAAGATACCAGTAGAGATCCAGAACTAGAGCTGTATCACCAGAGAGATACCACTAGAGAGATATTTATAAATCTTGGGATTGATCTACCTATGAGTCAGGGGAGATGACGATGACAAAGTATCCAGCTTTAGCTGTCAATTAACTACCAGTGATTACAAAATCCTGAACCACATTTGGTCCAGATCTGAACATCTATCCAATACAACATATGGACTATTTAAACATATGGACCAGTTAAATATAAATCGGTGAATCTAAAATTCAAGCTGCGCCCAGGCCAAATATGACTTCAAATTTAAGATATCACATTCCATTGTAGTAACAGATTTTATGGACATATGAGGGACATTATCAACTTCACAAAAATAGCATTTTTATGGTGCCAAACTGTATCATAACACACTTACAAGAATTGTATAGTGAAAGACATCTGCACTAAGCAAACCTTTAACTAACATCCAGAATGTGGGCAGTGGACAAAAATCATACTGGTTCAATATGCAAAGTTTTCTGATGTGCAGACATGCACTTAGAGCCAGCATTGCAAACCACCATTTTGTCAAGCCCCAAGTAAAGCTCGTCAGGGATCTTTAATTAACCTCTAATGTACCCCCCTTGTCAATGGCAACAAAAGAAATATCACTTCATTTGTTACAACACCACAATGGCTCTCAACTTGCCAGAGCGCATGATAAAAAAAGAAAGGAAATGGCCAAAAAAATTATTCACGAGCAATGGAATAATATAACTTAATGATTTGCAAATTAACCCTGTCTGACTGTGAATGACTCTTTGGGGGCATTGGAGCAAACTGTTGTGGCCGGCTGGTAATAAGTCTAGCTTGAGAACCTGTAAACAAATGGAGGGTGTTATTTGGCCTGACAGTGATTGTGCCAGGGGGCACTTTTTCTAACAGCTCAGGGTCCACGGCGTGTTGTATGCGACCACGCAGAGGACAAATGAGCGAAGGGGGAAATTGCATTACGAAACCAAAATAGCTCCATTAGAGGCCGAGGTGTGCAGGAATGGGGGGGGTGAAATGAAAAGTGTGGTCGCGATGAGACTCCGAATGGATTGCGGAGCAAGGTAAACAGCTACTGTGCTTATTACTGCTTGACTTGATTTATTGTATGTTGACCCATTTTGTGGACATTTGTGGTATTTCTTCTTTTCTTTTTAAACAAACAAACTTTTTTTCCTAGAAAAAAAGCATCATATTATTGTATTTATAGTGGATATATTTCCAAATCTGGACACTTATACAATTAACAGGTTTTACTATGTTTGTTTACATGTTGTTAGTAATGTTTTTTTCTTTTTTTAAGTCCCAATTTAGCACTAACTATCCACAGCAAACCAGTCCAGTAGTACGTCTGGGAAGGTGAAGATCACCACATCCCGGGTGCACATGAAGCTTCCAAACACAATTCTTCTAACTAGTTATTGTCATAGTAAGCTTCAACACTGCTGGGGAGTACCTAAGCAACTCTACTGCCATGCCTCTGTTCAACTGGGTCGTCTGTTAATTAACGATGCAGAACGAGAAACCCTGAAGCCCCTCCTCTTCTTCCCCTGGACCGATGGCCAGTGTCTTCACCCGGAATGATACCTCCACTGCACAGACTGGCATCGGTAACATTATCTGACATGAATCTAAATGGAGGTTTGTCATTGTGGCCAGGGGGTCATTGGCCATGACCCAGCGTTCCAAGGGAGGGCACTCGCTTGGGCATGCTTCCTTAGTATGCGAGGCGGTGAGCATCCATCAAGTCCAAGATGATTAGAGGAGATGGTCTATGTCCCTGCTGCTCAGCCAGCCTCTGCCTCTGCTCTCGGGCCGTCAGTTGCCCGGCTCTCTTCTTCAAATCCCTGGCTCCCCTGCTCTGATTTCTACCACGCTGCCCCTGTAATTGCTGTCATCACTGGCAGCTTTTCATTACAGGTAGATTGGGCTGGAGTGATTAGGTTGGGGATGTCTTTTCTCCAGTTTTGCAGGAATCAATGCAATAAATTGCAAGGGGAGGCAAGTCAAGTCAAAGCATGGCAAGATTATTTATATAGCACATGTCATATATTGACTTGAAACAAATAAAAATTAGATATAAAGGAGAAAATGCATAAAATCAAGTAAAAGATGTAAATAAGTAAAATAAGTGTAAATGAAAATTGGAAGTACTGTGCTGTACTAACTGAAACATAACTGAAAGCTCAATTTAATACATTAGGTTTGTAGTCTCAATTTTTTTTTAAATGTCAGGGCACTTTGGAGGGTCTCTGATTCTAAATGTTTTTTCTCTGTGTTTAGGCTTAATTATGTAATGAGTTCCTAGTGATCCAAGAGTCCTACTTGATCTATATGCTTGAATATATCAGACAGATACATTGGTGTTAAACCATTTAGCAATTTATTGAAAAGTACTTCAAGATATTATATTACTGTAGTGCACTGAAGTGAATTCTATAACATAGTTGAAGCCAATGTAAGGATTTGGGGGTGATATGTTCTATTCATTTGCTTCAAAGGGAACTCAGACATTGGTGACCAAGGACCTTCTTTTCTGAGGGGGGTGGTATTGTAGAGAAATTTGGTTTGGCTTAATTTGTTTGCTTTGGTTCAACACAAATTTCCTACAATGTTTCATATTATGTCATGTCATGGTCACTCATTCAGTCATGGCACAGCTGTTTGATGAGTAGTTTTATGGTGTGTTCAAAGAGTAGCTTAGTTTATGTCCCTACATACCTTTCTTGAATTGGAGGAAGAACTGTTATTATTGTCAGAATTAACATAATTGAAACAGTCTATGGCTAATCAACAGCTACACTGCAAAGCACAGGTACAAGATCCAATTCAAAGGAGTCTGACACAAAGAAAGCTGAAAGACAATAAAATTTAATGGTGCTTGTGTCATTCTAAACATTAACCAGATATGTCACTCTTTAAAACCACTCAATTTCCTTCTCATTCCACTATTTGAAACCACTCAATTTCCTTCCCATTCCACTATTTGACTATGCCAGTCAAATTATACTGCTTAATTCTAGGTCAGACATTTTCTAATGTAATATTGACTCTGAAAACTAAGCAGTTTGCTTGAAAATACTAATTTGGCAAATTTGGTATTGCCCAGGCATATGTAACAATAAGAGTACTGACCACTGTAATAGTGGAACACAGAGCTTTGACTACATTTGCAAAGCATTGTGGCATGATCCACATTAAGTGGCTTGCAGTGAAACTGAACAAAAAAAAAAAAAAAAAACAGTCCAGTGATCATTATGGGTCCTTCAGGGGTTCTAGTGTGACTGAGGGAGTTACTCACCAGTCTCACTTACACTTGGGAGTAATTATTGAGCCAGGGGCTTTTGCTGGGAAAAAAAAGTGGAATACCTTAAGTACATACTTTTGCTGTGGTGTGCTTACTAAAAGCCTAATATAATTTGCACTTAAATAGTATCAACATCCCTGGTTGAGGGAGGAAAAAAATGTAAAGAGGTAATGTAACCCTGAAAATATAATGAATCGAGTCATTTTCCTGTTAGCGAGATGCCTGCCCCACTAATAATACTATAATTCTCGAATCGACACCGATCTACTTTTGTATGGAAATTGCCTTTCCTGCCAGTGACCACCCTTTTCCTCCCCAAATCACCAATTGATAAAGTTGCCCTTTTGTGACACTCATGGTATACAGGCAGCACTTACTTGCCCTGAACCTGACACAAAGACACACATTTCTACTGGTTGGATTGCTCGGAGGGTGAAAAAAAGAAAGAGAAAGGTAATGCGGAATGGCTCCCCCCTCACCCCGCTCCCCCGTGCGGAGGCAGAGCCAGAAGTAAACCTCATTTACAATGCAGCGCCACAGTCTTTCCAGTTCATTAATCCACGCAAAGCCATTTGCACGTTTCAGCGGAGTGGCTGCCTTCTCCTCACTCTGGAGAGGCTCCTCTGCACAGCATGCGCCGCCACGGAGACGATTAAGAAACACAGCCCTGCCACCAAGCACTCCGACTGCCATGGCCACCAGCATTGTACTGCACAACACGAACATTTAACATTATATATCTTCTATCAAACTTGAGGAAGAGGAGCTATATATATATATATATATATATATATATATATATCCTTCATTACTTCACTACAATTTTGAATATCGCTCTAATCTCTCTCTCTATCCTCTCTCCACTCTCTCTCTACTCTCTCTCTATATATATAGTTTCTAATAATCAAGAAATCATCACATACATGCAAATATGTGTGTTTTCTTCATCCAGGTTTCTGTTCATTTCCATTTTTGCGACCTCAGGGCCGGCCGGAGCAGGCCCTGACTGAGAGTGGGTGGAACACTATTGCTAGAGTGCTAATCTTAAAAAGAACCCCTTTTCCAGACATTCCCCCAGGCCTCCCTGAGAAAAAGAGGAGGGGCCACAGAGGCCTTGAAGCCCATCCTCAGAGTCCGTCCTGCCATATGGGATTCGGGGACTCAGCAGAGCGTGTGGCTGCAGATGCTGGATTTGGCGTAGAGGAATACTCTGCATCCCCTTCTGCAGAGGCCCCAGTGCATGCCACTTAGGCAGAGCTGGACACAAGAGGCCAGTTTATCGAGAGGAGCAATAAAGAGAGATGGGCGCATCATGTGAGTTGTGTGAGTCGAGCAAGTCGGGAGAAGGCAGCCAAAGCCTGTCCCCTAAGAGGGCCTTTTGCTGCTCTTCAGTGAGCAGATTACCTGCATGGTGTAAGCAGAGGGGTGAAATCAGCTGAAGGAAGGAGGCATGCACGAGGGCACACCATCCATGACTCTGATTAGGGCTGACTGCCTGTCTATACGTTACCCCAGATAAGCACACATAAAAGGGCCCTGGGAGAATTACTGCACCCCACCCCCCTTTCTTCTTCTTACCCCCTTTAAAATCCCATTTTTGCACCGAGGCCTGTTAAGAGCACTACCTATCCCCCGGACTAATCAGGTCTCAGGCGACGAGGGTGCCGGAGGATCATGGGGGGAGGGGAGTCCAGCTTTGGTGCATTTCCACATCCAGAAATGACTTACAAGCTGTAATTAAAAGCCATACAGCAGTGAGGGTGCGGCTAGATTATTTCTTCAGCAGCCGCAACTCTTGGCTTTAATTAACCTTACAAAGGCAGGATCGGTTACATACACTCCCCGCAAAGGAAGCCTGCATAAATTAGACCTGGAGGGGGTAGGCTAGAGGGAGACAGACGAGAGAAAAGTGAAAAGATGGAGACAGAAGCAGCAGAAGGGATTTAGGGAGTGTATTTGGGAAGGGGAGAGGAAGGAATCCAGGAGGTGCAGTGAGCTTATGAAGTAGGTGAATTTGTACCTGCCTGTTAAGTCTCAAAGACAACTTCCCTGTCTCGTGCGGCAGGTGTATGTGTGTTGGAAAAGAGGGCCTGTCTCTTTACCAGAGTGACGTGCTGGGTCCTTAATCCCCTCAAGCTCGCTTTCCCAAAAGCCCCTTCTCTGTCTATGCCCTCTGCCTTAGCTTCTGGTAAACACAGATCAGTCTTCATCCCCCCTCCCCCCATAAGAAGCACACAGAGAGGCTTAGGACTCCAACTACAGTGGTGATAAAACTTCTGTCGTAAGCAGAGCATGACCTCAGAGGAAGAGTGGTGGAAAGGCCTGGGGTGCGAGCATGGGCTGCCGCTGTCTCCTGGAGCCATCAGCCTGCATCTACTCCAACCTGTACATGTCTGAAAAAGTGCCAGTGCATTTGCAACCAACATCCAGCCAATCTACAGTCACTGCAATCTACAGTCACAGGTACAACCAGAGAATCCATTCATAATTCACATGGCTTCTATTTAAAGAAGATTTAAGCACAGATTACAATCACAATTAGGCACAAGTTTACATCAACAGAAACTCATATGAGAAGTTGCAAAAGCTTTTGCTACAATCTCATTTGTAGACAAAATTAAGTCATGAACAGTATTACAACACCTGTTGCCAATGTTCTTGGTACTTGATGTAATGTTTTTAATGAGTGAGTCAAACAGTATGTTCTTGCAACCACTGAACAAGAATACATGGAAATGTATTCCTATATGTTTACATTTGCCTAAACATACAGATGTAATGTATGGCCTTTAGTTGACAATTTTTTTTACCTTAACCACTGAGCTATCACTGACCCCTGGTGAAACATTCTTGAGAACATTTTAAAAATGTATCCAAAGAATCTTCTTAGAAGGACTTAGAAGGACTGTCCCTAACGTTGTGCAATTAAGCATAATTGTAAATGGGTAGTACTTTGTCAGTACAAATGAACCCTGCTTTGCAGAAATCCCTGATCTAAATGGATTTTCTGCACCACTTAATGGATACAAAGATGAATTTGTGGATAAGATAGAAAGAGTGAAGGAGGGATAATAATTACAGTCCATATTCACCAAGGATCTAGCATAGTGTAGAATTCTATCTAGTTTATATGGGCTTGGTTACTTTGAGCTTAAAGACCCAAAAATTTATTTAAACGAGACTCTAAGATAGATTATTAGGTAGAATTCAAACAAAGAATTAAATATCTGAATTAAATCAGTCTGCCCTAAATTTTGGAATTTGCACAGGAACTAAAACACTCCAATATTGCCCAAACAAACTATCCTAATGTTGTTTCATTTACAAAGTCAGTTGAGTACAAGGCAGGCATAAATTAACATCCATGTTTCTCCTCTGCTTACCAATGAGACATAACCCATGTGCAGACCAAGGTAAAGTGCAATAGAACCAGCCACCTCACCAGAAGAGTGGTAACTATGCAACATATAAAATACTGACGGACCAGCTCATATCACATAGGTTTCTTTTAGCTGAGTTCCTTTGAGTAGTTTTACCTCTTACTCACTTGTGTGAAGGACACCGTGAGAAGAGAAGGGAATTTTTTCTTCTTCCTTCCCTTTTTTTTTCAAAATTCCAGAACCTTCTTTGATTGACATGAGGTAGCATATGGAGCCAAGAGGAAGACTTGGCCACATTTAGATCTGAGGAAACAAATATTTGCCTGAAGGGAGGTGGAGAGAGAGAGAGAAAATATTAATTAGTTTGCCTTCACACACAAAGATAAAAGTCTGCAAGACATATCCATCAAAAGGAGGGAGAATAACCAGCAAAATGGAAATTCGTCATAAATTGACAGTATCCAAACTTGGCAACACTAAGGGGGTAAGCAACTTGCTTGGCATGCAGAGCAGTAGAGAAGAAACAGGCATCTGTGCATACATTAACATATTCTGACAGAAATTAACATTTACACATGCATCTTCCTCGCTTGATAAACATTTCTTTAGCCCCCTTAATTATTTCTTAATTACCATCTCTACGTTGTTCTCAACAAACATTAGATAGACAAATTAAAAACATATCAATAAGGTACAGTTAATAAATAATGCACACACCCTTCTCTGTGTGCATGTGTGTGTGTGTGTGTGTGTGTGTGTGTGTGTATGTGTGTGTGTGTGTGTGTGTGTGTGTGCGCATATATATATATATATATATATATATATATATATATATATATATATATATATATATATATATATATATATATTAGTCTAATGCTAGTTTTAGTCTAATACTACTTGTTAATACTGTGTGTGTGTGTGTGTGTGTGTGTGTGTGTGTGTGTGTGTGTGTGTGTGTGTATTCGACAATCACGTAGTATTAGACTAAAACTACCATTACACTAAAATATATGGTCTCGACAGAATATCCCCAGAAACATAGAACATGTTTGATTTTGATAAATTAATTTAAATACTTGCTGTTACTTTATTCTGGCCTGTCAAACCTGGAAGACGAATAATTAATTGGAAGGATGATTTTGATTTAGGGGTCTAACTATTGTTAAAATGTTGATAAAGTTCATATTGTATGTCATAACTGGATAGAATGCAGTGCATTTGAAAAGGTTACGAACACAGATTCATACAAGAGGTAATTATTCTTTTCATCTGATTACGGCACACCTGGTGTGACTGGCTGTGTTTGGCGGCAGATCATACCCAGCGGTTAATGGACACTATGACAAAGACGTAACGCACAATGTGTGGATATTTTCCTTTGCTCGGTTGTGGGACGGATGTGGAACATCGCAATGCATCAGCACTGAGGCCACGCCCACCCACCCCAATCTAATTGTTTATCTAAATCTTGCAGACTGTTAGTACATCACACATAATCCAGCATTTAAAGTGGGTGGGGTTGGATAGGGAAATAAATAAGATTAAAAATGGGGTGACGCTTTGCCTTACGTCTCGTGCATGGATACACAGGATTTGGTGTATATCCAAGTAAATCCAGATGGGATGGAGGGAAAAAAGAGAAAGTCGTAATCTTTTATGGACGCAGAAAAGAAGTGATGAGTAGAAGTAATGAACGTTTGATTCCATCTATTAATTAGAGCAGAGAGCGGGCAAAAGAGGAAACCTCATACTCATGGGGGCCAGCACTCCCACAATGTTTATTTCTGTGTCGATGACTTCTTGTGCCTTTTTGTAGGCATTCAAGAAGAATAATTCGCACAGCGCTGTCCAAGTAATAACTCCAGGAATTGGGTGCGGTATAGAAGAAGGGACCGATACATCGGCAGTGTAATTAAGAGACTCCACATTGTGATTAAATAAAACCCACGGAGTCGTGCCTTCACAGTAGATCCGCCATCAAAGGCCCGTGGCATCGATTTTTGCTCTTTGGGAAACGAAAGGATACAGCCACAACTGAGCGGATCGCGTTCAAATCCTCTGCGCCTATGTTTCGTCATTGTTCTCATCATCTCAAGAGGAGCATTAGACCCGCAAATTATCAGTCATTTGGAATGACTGTCTCGTCTATAGAAAACCCATATTTCCATATCCACTGATTAAGCCCGGTGACCGCTCTACTTTGTTTATGCTTATTTTGGGAGTCTGTGATTATCACCTTATTCCTTCTGAATTAGCTCTGAGATAGAGAAGACCTTCCTCCATTCTTATGCTAATACTGCCAGCTGTTTAGCTGTGGCAGTTTCTGGACGCTCGAGGCAAAAGAGGAAGATCTGCATGAAAATAGAGCAGAGCTACTGATATGACTGCACTGACAATCCCAGCTCAGAGAGAGAGAGAGAGAGAGAGAGAGAGAGAGAGAGAGAGAGAGAGAGAGAGAGAGAGAGAGAGAGAGAGAGAGAGAGAGAGAGTTAATTTTCTTGATAAAAATTAGCTGACAAAACAAAATAACCTCATTGTGACGAAAAACAGCAATCATGTTGCTGCGGTGGGGGGGGGGGGGTGCCGCTTTTCTTTTGAGAGACGCACAAAGCTGGATGATGACGACTTGTCATAAGAAAGCAAACGATAGCGCCGTCGTTGGAGGGGTTACTGCAGATATCTCTATCACTGGCGGTGTGTGAGTGCGCGCGTCTCTACGTTCGTCATTTGTTGTGCGCTTGATACACTTATTCCCACTGGCACCACCGTCACACATTTCACTACAGTTTACATAAGAGAGCTAATTCCCCTCCGCTGGAGTCTCGTGGTATTATGTTGCTGTGTCACTGCAAAGTTCTTGATGTTTACCCAACGCACCCTGCTGACAGCGTGGCAAATTAATAATATCGACCGACAAGAGTTCATAATTCAATTTCCTAATCCACCTAACAAACCAATGGAATTAGATGTGGCGCGAAGTCACCTACGCCCACGAAGAAGCGCAGCAGTGGGGAAATGGGTGTACCAGTGCGTTCACAGCACTCACTCTCAACTGGTGATGTTTCGAAGTGGTGTGTAAAATAGCACCCTCCAGTGTTGCCCCACCGGTGAGGAGAGCTAACCTATAACTGCCTAACAAAACCTGGAGACACAGACGTAGTCATTGCATTATTTTAATGTAATGATCAACTCTAAACCTCTATAAAGCACCACCAGATCCATCAGCTGCGAACGCGAAACAGCGCTGACAATTAGCATTCCCTTTTCCATCTTACCCGGTGTAGCTATCTACACAGGTGTAAAAAGGTGATGGAAAGTGAACATTTAAAGATAGTTGGAAGAACGATCGATTTTATTGAAAATAAACCGGTGCGTCTGCTTTGCAAAGCAGCTGGGAAGTCATAAAAGAAACAATTTACGTCACTATGAAGTCACTCTTATCACTATTTTAAAAAAGAAAAGAAACATCTTAATGTAGGAGAGTTTAAAAATCGCCGTTGCACACAAAAAAGCCCCGATTCAGCCCCGATTCAGTAGTCTTTTTAAAATGCCTTCGTCTTCTTCAACTGACAACTCGGAAGTGCGTAGCACCTGCGTCACACAAGTGGCCACTTAACCAGGGTAGGTTTCTCTGACAACATATAAAGAGAGCAGGAGTAAACGTGATGAACGCAACTTCAGTCAGTACGTACTGGCTCACGCCAGTAAACACAAACATGCATCCCACTGAGTTGATTTATTTGGCGATTTGTACTTTTGATGTCTGTAGAGTCATGTCATGAGAAGGCATCGATTTCAACGAATGATCACAATAATGAGTTTATTTTATAACCTAAACAGTTTTATGTTAACCATATTGCGCTAATTGGACGGCTAGCGTTAGCGTAAGAAAACAACGTCCAATAACTGCAGTTCAAGAGAATATTTGGTTTCGACCTATAAAAAGCTTGGTCCGCCATTGCTTTCGCTGTTGAAACGGAAACTACGTCAATATTGTAACAGCCCTTAAGAAGGCGGTCAGGGATACAAGCAGAAATGGCAATGTGAAGTGTTAAGAATACTATTGAAACGCAGTGTATGTTTGCGGTAGTAGCACAGACACAGCAATGCGAGAAAGATTTGTTTCTGAGGAATTTAGGCTTACAGCTTATGGCCCTTTGAGAGCACAAATGGTAATGTAGTATGGGCAGAAAATAGGTTTTACACCTCCGTGTTACATTGTGTTTCATAAGTTTCCGAATCCTTAATTTCAACACATCTTACAGAGTGACTCAGGAAAATGTTATACGGGTAAATAACATTTGTTACCAATTTGTGCCCGCATAATATATTAATGGTTAACAATACAGTCTGATAACATGAAGCAGTTCCTACCCTTTATTGAGACAGCCTGTCAGTTAAAATTGGGAGTCAAAATGTTTCACATACACGATAGGTCATGTATGTCATCTTTTTCTTCACAAACAAATAGATCTTATCAGTTTGAACTGCACATTCAAATATGGCCCCACTTCTTTGTGGAAATAATCACATACCGCTTTTTGTTTCTAAACCTAACGAATCAAGCGAGACAAGAACGAAAAGCTAATTTGAGCATTTATTCTTGCTATTTCATCGCCTGTGTAGACCAAAATGTGTAGCTTGGCCCCATCTCTCATTCTTGTGCTGGCGGTCAATGGAGTCGACTGGAAGGGGACCTGCCCTAAAGGGATATTATAATGTCAGAAATGTGTAATGTGCTCTCACGCTGTGAATATTATTGGATTTCCATTTCCGTGTTTCAGTAAGGTACAGGTTAACTATAAAATGACAATAAATGATCGTTCTCAGAGATTTCTCACTCAAATCACAGTTGATTTTTAGTGGTACAATCATGACAGAGCTGTTTAGAGAAAAGTACTATATTGTGAGCATATTGCAATTGTGATTTGTTGATTGGGATTTGAAATTAAAAACACAGTGGCAAGACCTTGATGTAATATGACTGAAGATTGGCCTACATTATTTTCCCCAAGTTTATTTACGCTTGTTGGATCACGTGAATGCGGTGACTCATCGGAACACCCAGAGGATACTCATCTGCAAAGTCGGGTTGGCCAGGGAGCTCACAGCACACAGGAAGCAATGGTGCGATGTGTTAGAGAGCTAATTTGCATACTGCAGCCTTCTGCGATATGGATATTGCAAAGACCAATACAGCAGTGACAGAAACAATGTACTGTTCAGCCCCAGTCAGAAGCTATGCAGTTAGAAAACACTGCAGTATAAGGGCTATGCAGAAATGGTGCATTTTTTAAAAAATTGGTGGCCCTTTAAAGAGCGTGCGAGCTAAGGCAAATGCCCGCACCCCTCTCTCTCCCCCTTCCCCCTCCCGCTCCCTGGTGAACAGTGGGCAGTCTTTACCCTTGACTGGAGGGCACGTCACCCACTCTGGGCTCACACTGACAGCCGTGACAGATGTGCACTTTGGCATTCATTTTCACTCTCTTTCTCTTTCTCGCTCGTCCAAATGCGCGGTTCGGTGCGCTGCGTGCGCGCGGGGTTGGGGGTGATGGTGTTACTGACTCATTTTTGATTAGACCAATGGGGAAATGTATGTATGTTTTGTTGTGTTACTTGGTTCGTTTTCTCTTTGTGTGTCATACACGTGAGTTCTGAATTTGTCTACAGACTGCAATTTCTAATCATGTTTATTACATAAAGTACCGTGACAGATTTATTTCTACATTTTGGTGACCGGACTGGCAAAATAGAAACCAAAATCCCAACCCCCTCCCGTTCTATCTTTCTTCCGCTCCTTCTTTCTATGCTTTTTTTGCGCCTACTGAAGCAGCACAAATGTATGTGCCAGCATTTATATATTTATTTCACTTCCATCTCCGTAAGGCTTCATATCTGGCCCGTGCAAGCATCAGAAATCTAGTGGCAAAGGATCAATCGATTTATGAAACAAGCTAACTGAAATACTATTTTAATAATCATTTTCCCTTATCACAAGTATTATCATAATTTACAATTTGTGTGGTAAACAAAACTAGAATTCAGATTCTGAGACAAGACTGTGTTTATTTTTCTGATTATCCACCACCCAGATTAAGAAACCTTTGCAGTATACAGAAAAACACTCAATATGAGGCCATTAGTTTCTACCCATATCTTCATTGCTCTATTCAGTGACTGTGCATTTTAGCCTACAAATGAGGTGGAGTATGGAAATTATTCCCTTGGGTGCTTTGTTTTTACAAAAAAATGTCACAACCTTTTTTCCCTGAGCCCTGAGTACATGCACTGTAGCAGAAAAACAGGCAAAAGTCATTCCCAACATGAGAAACATATTCAAAAGTCCATCCAGAATGCCACATTGTATGATCTGCAGTGTTTACACAGAACAGTGTTCAGGCAATTTCATGCAAGGTCATATGTCTACTGACAAAAGACTCATCAAACCCATCATATTATCAAACTATGCATGTTAAAGTACAATTCAAGGAAACTGATATTATGGACTATAGCCCCTCTTCTCTGTGCTTAACCACTGAGTCACAGTTTTGATGTTCTGAATGCATCTTATCTGCTGCAGTTAGTTATGACACCATCACTTGACACCATCATCCCAGTTGATGCCCCCCCACACACACACTTAAGGTGCCATGCTATATTTGCCAAATACAGGAACCCTCCCCACCTTGGATCACATGAGCCAAGTGCCCGAGCTGTTGGGTAGGGGAAAAGGGGAAGACATGGGGTCTCATCCATAAATTAGACCCAGCAGAGGCCAAAGGCAAAATAATTATTTATCCAGCCTTCAGCAGCCAGCCCCAAAGAGCCATCAATCAGGGCCCAATTATTTACCAGTTAAGCAGTGGCAGCTCTGCTTTTATTGAGAGGTTACAGTGTAATTAAGTTGGCAGAATCCTTTTCATTCATCAAAAGCTCAGCACATGGCCTTTAGTCCTCGCCAGCCTTTGGCCGTGATTTTGGACCATTTGAGAGAATAGAGACAGGGCAGGTGTAGATAACACTATGCTGCCTCTTTTTATGTATTGAGAAGCTGCCTAGTTGAGACAAGAATGAATCAGAAGTGTAACACTCCACCAGTGCCCAGTATCTAATGTTATTCCCTAGTTCTTATGCTTAGAACCTTGAGCCTGTCTAAGATAAAAGTATCTAGTGTCATCAGAATGTCATACATGGTACCTGAGTCTAGAGGAGAGAAGAAGTCCAAGCTCAATGCTTGCAGTGATGCTTAATTTCTCATTACCTTGCAAAATGTTATACACACTATTAATCTGCATTGATAAATTGTAAGGGGGGAAATGTTCTTAGAGGTCTATTAATTAAAGAACCCACAATTCAGTAATGAGAACTACATGATCACAGATTTTGATTCTATTAGGATTTCATTTACAGTAGCGAGACGCCTGTTAGACAAATACACACCCATAGAAGAGTTGCAGTTGTATGTGTGTATAGGAAAGAAGGAATGGTAGAATAACAGAGAGAGAGAGTCTTTTAGCATGTGGGGGGTATTGATGGGTTTGTGTCATGGAAGGTAAGCCAGTGGGGTACTGGCAGCCCAGCTCCAGACGCAAACAGCGTAATCCCAGAGAAAAAGCCTGGCGCCCCACAGTGCCCTGCAAGCCCACCAGCAGTGAGTTTGAGTACGAATGTGTGCGAGAGCAGGACATGGACTGATAGAGAGGAGATGATGACAATCATCATCATCTATGGAGGTGATGGTGATCAGAGGAAAATACACAACTTTGTTCAGCCAGGTAATTTTGGAGGGGGAAATTGCATGGGGGCGGCAGGAGCAGGAGGGTATTGATTGGATGGTGGAGGTGGGAGTCCGCCGGCAGAGCGTTAATGGTGAGGGGAGGTGAGGCAGAATCGGAGCGGCTGAGTGGTCGGGGATCGGAGCCGTTAGATTTTCATATCTCAGCAGGGAATGCAAGGTTCCATTTAAACACCACACACACACACACACACACACACACACACACACACACACACACACACACACACACACACACCTACGCTGCAGAAGCCCATCTCATCACTCCCGAGCTAAAAGAAATTATCAGGCAAATATGCAGACAGCCGATGGTCATATCAGTGGGCAGAATGGTTCAGGTCCCTCTATATCAGCTCTCATCAGAGAGCACCAAATATACTGTATTACCAAGAAACCTCATACAAAAGGCAACCAAGGTTCCAGGGGGGTTCACAAATTTAGCCAAGTCAAACCCATTTTCAAATTTAATTTATTTATTTACTGACTCTCAGTAAGTGCAGAACTCTTTGCCAAGCTGGTTAATTTCTTATACTATATATAACATTAAGCTTTGGGCTTTGCCATGTTACATTGCGTCAAGTGAGAAGACACAGCCAGCACAGCACAGCACTTGAGCGATCTGTATAAAGACAATGAACTATGGCAGCCTTCATGTCAGAACACCTTCCTCGCATCACCTGCTGTACTGAACAAAGCAGAGATGTGGTTCCCCTTCAGACAGATGGAAAAATGCCTGTCTCTGGTGACAGGACTATGCGAGTGATGATTGCTGGGTAGGCTGGTTACTCTGATCTGTGTGTGACAGGGAAGGAGAGTCTGAGAGGGAGACGAGTGGGTCTATTTCCTGCTGCAAGGATGCTGTATGGATCGGGGGGATATGGGGAACCCAACGAGGCGGGCCGTCATCTCCGCTGGTGCCTGTGCTAGTAATGCAGAACAAAGCAGTAGTTTGAGAAAGCTGGACCAAAAGTCCATGTTTACTTCTGTTTATTCAAGACAACAGTTAACAGCCAACTGTGATCTGCTGCTGAGTTAGCTTGCTAGTGTCATATTGATAACAGCACAAACATTAAACCCCACACCCTGCTGGACTTAGAAAATTATATCTGACATCATTTGGCCTCAAAAAGTTTTGGACCAAGTTCTGTACAATAAAGAATGAGAGGCATCTTAGCTGTGGTAAAAGAGAGGAAATCGGAGCACAGCAGGCTAACTCTGTTGGTGAATTTAAAACAAAGCTAACAAGCCACTTTGTTCTCCATACTTTATTGTATCCCGTAGCTGTCAGGTGCAAGGTGCTTATCTGAGAGGCTAATTGCCTCACATATTCAAATGTTTAAAAGGGGGGTGAGGGTGATGTCAACACATTTGTACGTAGCTTGGATCATACAATGGGAAAAAAAAAACATCAAAAATTACATGCACACTGATCTATGTTTGCCATTATGTTCTAGCCTGTGGAGTTAGAACTGTAATGAGTAAATAGAAATAGTAATAGTAAATAGTTGCCCTAAGGAAGATCACATGCTATGGATTGCAATAACTGTTTTCTACACACCTTTTCTATACACTGTCTATTGATTTCCTATTGAGGTAAAATAGTACTGAATGTCTGTGAAGCTCACAGTAGGGGAAAGTGGGGTGCATCATGGTAATATTCTGGGACCACTCCCAAAAGGGGAATTGCAGAATGAAAACTAAGCAAATTGCAGGAAACAGCAAGGTCAGTGCCTAAAAAGAAACCCCAATAACAACATGCTTTTGTGCCAGTTTTTGGGTACAAGCACAGGAGGTGAGTAAAGGAAAGAGTTTGCCAGCTTCTCTAGTTACCCTTTCATCTGGGAAAGCAAAACATTTGAAGAGTGGGGTTTCGGAACCCTAGCAGAGCAGATTGAATATCCCTTAGTCGGGAGAGTCCACATAAAACGTCTCATCCTCTCTCACACCGCCTTCCTCTGTAGTTTTTTTTTTTCCACTGGCTTGCTTTAGTCCAGTCTGAGACTCTGGGGATTTGATGATATAGAAAGCAAATTCTCAACTGAGTGACCTGAGATGTCCCACTTTTAAGGACAAGCTGCCATGCTCAAATAGGAAGCCCAGCCAGACAGGAACATATACAGAGGAGCAACATTTGGGTCAAAGAGCAAGTGAACAGCCTTAATAAAGAGGACTTGTTCAAGTGCAAAAGGTTGCGAAAACAGTGAGAGATTGAACTCTACACATGTTCAAACAGATTTCAACAGAAGTTGAGGGAAATGTGTAAAATAAGTAGAGGAAAAGCCTCATCGCATTTATAGTGCTCACTGCCTTCAGTGACAATACCAAAATGAAACTCTCTATGTTGAGAAACATGTAAAATAAACAAAGTTTATGGCAGCAAACAAAGTAGCTTTTATTTGTAACTGAAATCTGTTACTCATTTAAACCTAACTACAATACTTAAACCATGCTGAAACTTGTAAGCTGAATGCCTTCTGTTTAAAGCTGTTTATAGACATTTAAAGACCGTTTTCAATTTTCTATATTGAATATAGATATACCTACATCTAATAAGCACATAGAGATCATGAGTGAAGTAATAAAAATGTTTTAAAAAGGTGATGCAGGGCTTTCAAAGTTTAATCCAGTCCCCCCACAAAGTAGAATCTAAAACAAAATAGAGTCAAAGCTCCCCAGAAAGGTTCAGCAAAATTTTTTTCATGACTTTCATTTTAGCACTACGTTATCTACTCTCTGAGATAAAATTGAGATTTCACTAGACTTTCTGCATCAAGGAGCTGGGTATCTAAGAATCATTTTATGTCCAAATCACAAAGACAGCACACAAGCAATGGGTCACATTTTCTTAGTGTATGGATGGAAGTGACATTAGTGTCAATATTGGAGCTATGTTTGTATTTGAGATTTAATTTATACTTTTTAACTAAAGTCTGGGGGCAGCTTTACTGTTGTGTGTGATAAATAACTAAATAAATATGAGGTGCTGCCCCTATGAAGTAGAAAAGAAAATACCATTCAATACATGGATAAATCACTATTAAAATGATGTTAAAATAAAAGACAACTCTTGTTGATTATTGTTAATTACCAGGAGTATTTGCCATTTTCTACAGTAGATAACTGCCTTTAGCTGATGTATAAGTATTGATATTGTACATTTAGAAAAGCTTAGTTAAATAAGCAGGTGGTTGACTCCACTTTCATCAAGCTGGAAGTGTCTTGGCTGCAGTTTGTAAAGTGTAACTTGAGAGAAAGCATGTACATGACCATAAAGGGATATTCTTTTTACTGGAGGGGAAATTAAAACATAAACAAACCACTCTATTCGCTATTTCAGATTTTGGGATAACTTAACCAGAATAATTGACTGGAAAGGTAGTTTGGATTTTTGTTCTCATTGTTTCGAAGAGGCTCCATGGTCATTTCAGGCAGTTCTGTGGAACTGCTCCACTTTGCCAAAGAAAATATGTGGACTGAGAATTCTAGCCCCAGGAAAGAAGAGATGAAACATGTTTTCAGTTTTCTTTATTTTGCTCTCATCTCAATGCAGTCCAAAGGAAGCCAAGAGCAGATATATACTGCCCCAAAACCACAACACCACACGATGAGCTTTACAACAAAAATGCATGTAATCTAGCTCATTTTTGTTTCCATTTAGGCTTATAACAGGCTGCTGTTAAAATGTATTTTATGAGAAATTATCAACACCCCTTGAAGTAGATTTAGCAATATCTGAACCTTGTGTAATTGTATCAGTACAACAACAGGGATGTAAAACAAAGGAAGTGCATTTTTCAATGACAAGCATCGGCTTTAGGCTGTCAAAGGTTGTAATTCCACAGTGAATTATACTGATAACAATGTCACTGTCACATTTGCCATTTCTTATAGAGAACGTCAGTGCATTCCACTAGAGGAGACATGAGACATGACTTAATATTCCAGCCCTCCATCCTGTGCTTCAAAACAAAGTCGAAGGCAGCTCCCAAAATTACCATGCTGTTGCATGGGCCGGGTCCCAACGTGTCACTCGCTGATATGCATAACGCGGAGTTAAGAATCGAATGTGCGTACATGGGCGATTGATAAATGAGACTCAGAGAACATTATCTGTAGCCAGGCAGAGAATACAGGTCAGAATACTTTAACAGAGGTTAATGCAATCAAGATTACTATTTCCTGCTGTTGGCCAGAGGGGCGCAGAGCTGGAGGGAGGGGGGTGGGGTGGGGAGGGGGGGGGGGGTTGTGTGCCGGGGAGCTACTCTAACGTGACATTGACAAATTGCCCTGTATTTATTTAAATAATGTAATCCAATCTCCTGGTAGCCTTGTAATGCGTGTTTTTAAAGCAGTTGACCCTACCGACTAACCAAAACAAATTAGCCCCCTGGGCAGAACACCAGCACAGTGAGCAATTAATAGAGGAGACTGTGGCAGTCCCACCTGTGGAGCACACAAGCCGGAAAAGACTGCCTCGCATCAAGCATCCTCCATCAACTCTACTCTGCTGTTAGTCTTCTTATTAGGCATCAATGAAGTTTCTGGAACTGCCGCTTGACATGGATGGATATTCGCTCACTTATCTACCTACTGCCTTCTTACTTATACTGGGCAGTGGACCCCTTACTCACCCGAGCAGCCCAGGCTGTGTAGAATTATCCTCTTTCACCTCCATGAGCTCTTCTCAGCTCTGTTTGGACTGCTGCCCAGAGAAGGATTCATGCTCCACACTCACTCCACGGAGGCCAGATGCTATGAAGAGCCAGAACAGAACCGCCAGCCGCTGCCAGCCCCATTGGAAGAACCTGTTGTTCTAAGGAAGGAATGTTGTCAGAATACTCCTAACGACACCTCCTGCATGCCAGGGAGAGACTTCATATCAGTATCATCAGCCTTTTTTAAGATGCTGTGTCTAAACAAAGATGCTGGTAAAGATGATGGCAAAGTCCTCTGTTCCCTTTTCTTTTCCCCTCAAATTAACCTAGACAAGCATGCTGCTGAAACTGAGGCTGACCTGCCTGTCCCATTCTCATGGGCACCAAGAATCTCCCCCCCCCACCAAATGTCACCTTGCCTCTTGATTTTGTAGCTCATCACAACCAGGCATGGCCGCATTACTTCACTGCCTTTACGAGTGCCGAGATGACGAATAGCTGGGCCATTACGGATGGACCCCCACACACTTGCACACGAGAGAGTCAGCAGGCAGCGTGCCAGGGGCAGGGCCGGCACGCTCCAGCAGCGATGTCATCGAGGCAGCTTGGTTTATCGCTTTAATGACACAACAGCTTTCCTTTAGCTATGATTCACAGACGCAGCTTTAAACTTTCATTCCGCAACTGCTCGCCTGAGTAAAGCTGACACCTCTGGACTGAAAAGGTAACAATGTGTTATCAAATGCTTTATAGCTGGTCAAAGTGAAATTTCATGGCTGCATTTTATATACTGTATCTGTTACTATGTCAGTTCCATGTTATTTTTCATTAAAATCTGTGTTCCAGGCTTACTTGCTCTTAGAAATAGCCTTTGTCCATTCTAAAGCCAATTCCTTCAAACTTCATATACAAAATGTGTCATCGAGAACAGCATGCTACTTTCCCCACTTACTGCTGGCATGTGTACATTTAAAATTAGCATCATATTATAGGCTGGCCCCTGTAAGAGAGCCACAGCTGTCTGTGGCAGATGTTCTAGCAGGTAACAGGCTTGACATGAGAGTGCCGAGATGAATAGCACCTGCTTTGTGGGCTTGCTGATGAGGAGCAGGTTAGCGGGCTTATGACTTCCACATGGGTCTCCACGCACATCAAACAGTCACTGTGACCTTGGTTGCCAGGCGTGGCTAGACCCCTCAGGCTGTGAGGAATATGCATGGGCACAGGCCACAGGAAGTGAGACCAAGTGCAAAGATCCAAAGCATCACACATCAGGGACAATTCTAACAGAAAAAATTGCTTTGTGACCTTTCCTTGCATGCAAGAAAATCAACCTCATTCAAAAAACAGAGGTGGGTTTTCCTGCGCACGCACACACACACACACACACACACACACACACACACACACACACACACACACACACACACACACACACAGACAGACACACACACACACACACACACCTTTAGAGTCAAGCAATGGAGCCCTAATTCAATAACCATTATAAAATGAATTACAGTCATCCACTGTAAAAAGGCTCAGCCTCTCCATTTTTTCATAGGGGCATAGGGAGGAACAACATTTCAGTCTTTTTCTTCCTGGGCAATTAGAAAGAGAAAAGGATCCCAGAAGGCACGCAATGGTAATCAAAAATCTTTTTCTTCTTCATTTAACACGGGTATTAATTTCCTTGCAAGGTTAATTAAATATGCCCATTAGACAGTGGTGATTATTTCAAAGGTTACAGTATCTGCCAAGCTCACTAGTGGGAATCTCCTTTCTCTATTCTGTGCTGACGGTGGCTGTATTCAGTCAGGTTGGCACTGATAGCAGGGGTGACACATTATCTCTCCTCGGAGAATCGTCACTTCCCCTGCAGTCTGGCAAAGATGGCAGCCACTCACTCATATCAAGGCGGGGGAGGAGAGGGAGAGGCAGATAGGAATCACTGCAGGAATTCATCCACACCTGAATGAAATAAGGAAGAAAGAGAGAAAACTTGAGAGACATTGGGTTGGAAATGAGAGGACAGACAGACAGCCAGCAGACAGACGAGTGGGATGGATAGTCAGAGATGGAAAAGAACTCAAAGAGAAGTGAACAAAAGAAGCATGCAAACTCCATGATGAGGTTTCAAATTGAACAACAAAATATGCATAAACGTTTGCCCAAATGATTAGCAATTATTCCTACATTACTCATCTTAAAAAGTTCGATCAATTTCTGAGAAAAAAAGAGTTTGGGTTATCAAAAGTTTTCAATATAGTTCTATTTTTTATTTAGTTATGTTGTACATCTACAGCAGACTTAGTTACAAAAGTAAAGTTACAGAGATCCAAACCAGACTATGTGAAGCAGCACTACAGACATGTGAGAGGGCAAATTCCATGGAGTCACAAGAGCCAGATGTTTCGATTTTAGAGATCAGAAGTGAGACTTCTAGTTACCCCTTACACATAAATTGCTTTAGATTTGACAGGACTCCACAACATAGCTATACATTTTCTTTTCATTGACTATAACTTTAGTAGGCAAAGCAGTTAAAACCCCAGCAGCATTAGTGCACTTCCCATTGATAAATTAGATCTCTGATAAATTGTATAATTTGTCGGCTAATAACAGTACTTTATCTGGGGAAGCATATGTGTCCCTTGTTCCTGAAGCATTATTGTAAGTGCCAAAAGGAGATAATGTGCATTTTACAGTGTTATGTCTTAGGTGTAATGGATCATTGACCATGGAGAAGTGTGTTAATAAATCTCCTAGGCTTTGTTAATTGCACCCAATGAAGTGGCGCTGTTAAAACAGAAAGGATGTAATGCGGGGAGCCGAACATAATGTCTTCCAGTTTTACAATTAACAGTTCACTAAGCAAATCGACCAAACAGCTTATCATTTGCTGAAGGCTTATTAACTTGTTTCTTTCCATGTCAAGGTCATATTTTGAAATGCAAATGTGACTATACTGCACACTGCCTACTGCTGAGTGTGTGTGGGTCTGAGGGTGGGGGCAATAATTCCTAAAAGAATGACTTAAGGTTATTCGATATATTTTATACCAGATTTTATTAATGATATTAAATACAATATGATGCTAAGATACTAATACTAATGTAGCATAATATGTATGCACATTCTTAAAGATATTTTATGATTAAATTGAAGTTTGCTATAAATAAGCAAATGTGACTTTTAAGAAGAGATGCTGACTCAGCAGACAGTCCATGTTGCTCATTTGCTCGTACCTGATTTCCTGTCATGGGCCCCTCTTTCATTTGTTTTTTCATTTACAAAAAAAAAAAAAAAAAAAGACTGTTGTTTGTTGTTACTATTTTTAGTTATGTAACCTAGCTTCTGACTTTACATGAACAAAAATTAAGACAGTATGTATTCAATGTATTCAATAATAGCCAGCAATACCAAGAGCATATGAGTCAAGAGCCAAGAGCTACACACCAAAGGGAAAAGAGCCTTCACACAAGACCAGGTATCATGGAGCATCAAGTTAAGCAGTTAGCTAGATATAAAGAGCAAGATTTCTGTGCTTCAAGTTATTCATATCTGGTGCAACATATTGTACACATCGTATCCACATGTGTTTCAGTACAACCTGATGTGCATCTGTGCTTTTCCCTCCCTATAGACCAAAGATATACCAGAGATGTATCTATACAGCCTACACTATGATGTCTCGGGGACAGGGTTTGAACACTGTATGAAACAGTATAATAATATTTATGCACACTCAGTGAAAATCCTGTATTTGAAAAATATTGAAATATGGGACATATGTTATTTGATCCATCATAATCACACACAGTTCTGGGCAAATTCAGGGATTTATAAGTAGTTTAAGAGGATAATGCACAGCTTTTTTGGCAATGTGAAATGTACCTCAGTGCTTATAATATTCACTGAGCAATGCTACATGATAGCAAGAGAGTCATTAAGATGTGATTTAAAAGCTGGCCACATCTGAGTAGTTAAAATACAGAGTACAACCAGCAAAACCAGCAAGCAAGCACTCTTAAAGGTTACCAAAATGATCGACTGGTAATATTTATTTTATTACCCTTATGACCAGTGGCCGTTCATCAGTGGGGTAAGAGAGGCTCAGCCTCCTCAAATTATTGCTCAAATTTAAACAATGCCATCAAAGCATGTTTTATTTGTAATCAGTCTATAACTTTTATATGTCTAGTTTTAGATAATGTTGTTTACACTATGCTTTCTTCCCAGAACAGTAAGCATAGATTATTAAATAATCACAGCAACTCTCAAACTGAATGGCAGCAGAGGCTGAGAGCCTACAGATAAACTGACCAATCAGAATCAAATTCTGGCATGTAATAGGTGTTTCATATAAAAGCCACTGCAACATGCAGGGATTCAAGGGGTCTCCTTCAGTGTTGATAACCAATGATTTTGGCTACAATAACATTAGCTATGTCAACCAAGTTATCTTGTAAAACAAATTAGCTTCACTTAGAGTATGTTTGTCATTTATTTTTTTTACATTCACAATATAGGCCAACTAATGTCGCTGTGAACATGGAGCAGGTACTAGAAAATGACTTAACTGTGTTAACAAGTGATCTTTCTGTGTTACAGGCTGTTTTCAAAGTTGTTGGATGGAGACATTGTCATTTAGAAAATATACCATTATTGTCTGATTAGGTAACAAAAATTGATTTGTATTCATTCACCATGAGCCTCTCCACAGATTTACCTCATTGACCACCACTGATTGTGACTTGTATTTCTGTTGTGTGCCATAATTGTTAATAAAGAACCATTGCTGATTACTGAACTTAGCAAGGAAAAGATTGGTTTGGCGTAGTGCTTTGCAGTTTTTATCCAAATGATCTGACATTATATTGCTCACACAACTTCATTGGACAAAAACTTAAATTTTGAATTTGCTTGATACAGTCTCAACACCCCCCCCCCCCACACACACACACACACACTCAGTATGTACAGCCTTATATGTTTCATGAAGTTAAAAAAACAACATATCATTGATAGGACACTGCTTATCTATTCTTTTGTTCATTTAAATGATTTTATTCTTAACCAATCACTTTCTCCATTTCTCTAAACAAAGATGTCTTAATCCCAGGATTGATAAAGATTCACATGTTATTCTTTAGGAGATGATGTCAGTAAAAGAAACATTTGAAAATCTTATTCCTTTACAATTTGTAGCTTGGCAAATATCCAAAGTGACACTTTGCCTGCTCCTCTAGGCTATATCCATCACATTGTTCCACAATATCTGTTTTCTCAGATATTACTTTATATTATACTGAATTTAAAAGTGTTTTCAATTTTGAATTTAAACTTTGAACACCAGTACATGTGAATTGTATTTTTCATATATAAAAATATAGCTTTTCTGAGGGCCTTGTCTGAAGCAGAAAGGTATATCATTCACAAGCTGTGTAATCCCAGAAATTTGTTTAAAAATAGAACCAAGGAAATGGTGTGACCAAGAAAAGTCTCATTTCTTGGTTAATTCCAGTTCTTCTCTTCATTATTAACACTTTTGTTGTAAATAAATATACACTGCCTGGCCCAAAAAAAGGTCACACGTAATATTTCGTTAGACCGCCTTTAGCTTTGATTATGGCACACATTCCCTGTGGCATCATTTCCACAAGCTTCTGCAATGTCACAACATTTATTTCTGTCCAGAGTTGCATTCATTTTTCCCCAAGATCCTGTATTGATACTGGAAGATTTGGACCACTGCGCAAAGTCTTCTCCAGCACATCCCAAAGATTCTCAATGGGGTTCAAGTCTGGACTCTGTGGTGGCCAATCCATGTGAACCACTCTTTCACGATATGAGGCTGAGGAATTCTGGCATTGTCATCTTGGAATATGCTCGTGCCATCAGGAAAGAAAAAATCCACTGATGGAATAACCTGGTCGTTTAGTATATTCAGGTAGTCAGCTGACCTCATTCTTTGGGCACATAACGATGCTGAACCTAGACCTGACCAACTGCAGCAACCCCAGATCATAGCACTACCCCCACAGGCTTGTACGGTAGGCACTAGGCATGATGGGTGCATCACTTCAGCCGCCTCTCTTCTTACCCTAATGCGCCCATCACTCTGGAACAGGGTAAATCTGGTCTGAAATCTGGTCATATCAGACCAAATGACCTTCTTCCATTGCTCCAGATCCAATCTTTATGCTCCCTAGCAAATTGAAGCCATTTTTGTCGGTTAGCCTCACTGACAAGTGGTTTTCTTAAGGCTGCACAGCTGTTTAGTCCCAATCCCTTGAGTTCCCTTTGCATTGTGCATGTGGAAATGTTCTTACTTTCACTATTAAACATATCCCTGAGTTCTACTGTTGTTTTTCTACGATTTGATTTCACCACACGTTTAAGTGATCACCGATCACGATCATTCAAGATTTTTTTTTCTGACCACATTCCTTCCTCAAAGATGATGTTTCCCAACTGTCCTTCTACTTTTTAATAATGCGTTGGACAATTCTTAACCCAATTTTAGTAGTTTCAGCAATCTCCTTAGATGTTTTCTCTGCATTATGCATGCCAATAATTTGACTCTTCTCAAACAGATTAACATCTTTTCCACGACCACAGAATGTGTATTTTGACATGGTTATTTAACATATGAGAAGCTACTCACTGCATCAGTTAAATAACTGCATATGTTAAATAACTTGTTGCCAGCCGAAACATAATCACCCATGCAGTAATTATCTAATGGGAGGCTCTTACCTATTTGCTTAGTTATATCCAGGTGGTGACCTTTTTTTTTTGGCCAGGCAGTGTATATTATGTGTTGGTACAGGGAGAAAAATGAGTTTGTTATCCAGGGGCAATGTTATGCAATAGAGGGTTAACTTGTGCCAGGAACTAAGAGTGTCAGGCACAGTTTAGAACAGTTATAGATAGTTAGTGGACAATTTAATGAATAATGGCTAATATCCAAATATCAGAAAAAAATAGTAACTTCTACTAAATTTTTTTTTTTTCCATATTCAAGAATAAAACATGCAATTAAATAAATCTATTTTCTGGGCATTCCTGATGTTAAGTTCTAGAGTTCACCACAATATCACCAGTATACACAAAGTAACAGTTGTCCATGTTATAGATACTGTAGGCAATTGTCAACACTATGCTGCAATTCCTTTCCAGGAGAATGCTATATTTTAAACTTTGGCTGTGGTCAAAAGTGTTATTTCTGATTCTATAATGGTTCATTCCTAACTGCCATTCAAGGCTAGTATATTGGAAGTAAGGGTTGTCATCAAGAGAAACCTTGTAGTTTATGGCCTAGTTCACAACCATGCAGCATTACATTTTATTTGCTCAGATAGGTGGAAGAGTGCTGGAAAAGTGGAAAGCCTTACAGCAGTCCTGAATGGTCTTGAGAGCATTTCACTGTAACAGTATTCCACAATTTAACCTTTGCAGGGCCACCCTGAAATGTTACTGACCAATCCTGACCAATTTATGCTGCCATGCCATGCTATCTGAGAAATAATGTTGTTTTGCAGCGGGGTGTAAATCAAACTGTACCAAAACATGACCAGTTAGAAGTTACATTGCTAATTATTTTTTGGAATAACATATTGATAATTATTCACTAACCACAAGTTTGGTTTGGTTCCCTTTGAAATACTTGAATATTTAGTAAAATATAGACCAGATATTCTCAGTATTTGATATTTAGTAAAATTGACTTGGCTGACTTAGCTACCTAGCTAGCTAACACTATCTCTCTGTGAAAAGTATTGGATATTTTTAATGTGAAAAGTTTAGCCTTTTAGGGAAAATAGGAGGAAACCACTAGCACAATACAGAAGTAAGCAGTTACATTTTAAGTATAAAACAAATTCCCAAATAAATCGATCCTGGTAAGCAAAAGTAAGTTATATATGCAATATTATATATATATATATATATATATATATATATATATATATATATATATATATATATATATATATATATATGACTAAACATTGTTAGTTCTCCAGGGTATTGTTAGTTCTCCAGAGTATTTATAGCTCTATTTCTAGTTTCTAGTTACATGTAGTAGTGATTCAAATGTAGTGATAGTATATTAGTAATGTTACTAAACTGAGAACCTGGATACCACTGGGCCATAATGTGCAAAATATCCCTTTTGCATAGCCTATGTAAAACAAATGAGATTTTATTTGAACCCATATTTACTTGAAATAATAGGGGGAAAAAAGAAACCAAATAGATAAGAGGCAAATTCCAGACTTGATGACACTGAAAAATATGTTACTTCTCAAATGAATCTGAAAGCGGATTAACAGGACATATTTTGAAGCTTGAAACTGAAAAAAAAAGAAAAGAAAATGTCTTCTGCCATGAGCCGTGTGCATGATTCTGCATACATTAATCGGGTTTTCTCCTTGATTTTCTTTCTCTCTCTCTCCACTGTAAATCTTTGCTAATAGAGGCATGCAGTGTTCCCTTGAGTCCCTGACCCTGGATCTGTCTTCCGACTGCTATCCCCTGTCAATCATGTTGGCTTTCATACTGCCGGACGCATGACTGCCACCTGGCTGTACATGTGACCTGAGCGCTGAGAGCAGTGTGTGGGCTTCTAGCACCTGTTACCCACCCACTCCTCCACCCCACCTACCCACCAACACAATCTATTCTTATCAGCACATCCACTTGCCAAGGTTCTGGCTGCCTGACCCTTTGCTGAATTGCAGTGTGCAGTAAGACAAATCAATAGAGAGCAAGAAGCATCTGGTTCTATTCTTGACACCAAGAAGCAAAGGTGGAAAATATGATTGAGGGGAGGGGACATGGGTTGTTTCCATGACTACTGTTCAAGTTAATGCGTTTGCCTGGATAACATTACAGTGTTGTTTCCTAGTGCAGAGTCCACTCGCTGAGTGTGTGCTAGATGTCAATACAACCAGTCAAACAAGATCCAAAAATACAACAGATAGTATCAAATGGGATCAGCTGTTGTCAGTGGCACCACTCTAGATGGGAATACTGACTGACTTGAAGAATGTGACAAGGCTTTTTTTTTTTAGCTTATCAGCATGAATAGAAGATGTTACAACTCCACAAGTTAAAAACTAGTAAAACACAAAAAAGCAACAGCTTTGCTGGAGCTAGGTTGTGAACTCAATATACTTTCTTTCTCTCTTTCTCTCTCTCTCTCTCTCTCTCTCTGTCTCTCTCTGTATGTATGTATGTATGTGTGTGTGTGTGTGTGTGTGTGTGTGTGTGTGTGTGTGTGTGTGTGTGTGTGTGTGTGTGTGTTTGTGTTCATCTGTGTATTTAAAAGGTTAGCGAGCAATGCTCATTTTTAATGTTCCTGTTTGTAATTGTCATCAATCATGAGTGACAGACATCTGTCTTCCATAATGGACTAGTTCCTCACTGTTTTCACTGATAGAAGCTTGGCTTTGATGATTCTGTTTTACTGTATTCACACACATACACATAAAGTGGACATCACTCCACTTTTTATCCCATACTGTACATGAAAGACAGGCTCCCCTGCTGACACGCACAAATCTACACTAACTTCACCTGGACCCCACTGGGGCATATGAAGTGTACTAGGCCTTTGAAGTTCTCTCATGCTTCTCACTGGCTACATTATACCACTGCATGTGTGCTGACTCTCTGCACATGTTTGAATACTGAACTACACAGAGGTATTCAGCCTAAGTGAGTCAATTAGGTGCATGTGCTGCAAATTACTGTAATGGCTATGTCTTTTAAGAGGCTGAACATTTGGTAAAGACTGGGACAAAAAGAAATACACAGTCCTTAATTTGAACTCTATTAAATGAAAGAAGAGTGTAACGCTTCACCATAATTAGTTGAAGAATCACTGTGTCTTGGTCACTCCTAGGAATTTCGGGTCTTTGTTAGTAATCAAGTATGACTGACAGAGGAAATGTCAGAACCAGTATACCATGGTGCCATGATCTTTAATTCTTCCAAATGATAAGAAGTAAAAATTATGAAATCATGTTGTGCTGTTCTACCTGTCAATCTCTTTCTTAAACAGTGATTCAAAAGCTCGTTTTTATTCAAAAGATTTAAGCCAATTGGGAGAGAGTAAAGGAGAGCTCAGATGCAGAACTGACAGAGAACAGACAATGAGACTGGCCAGGGGGAGTGGGGGGGGGTGAAATCCCCCTTTGTTTTGTTCCTGTCTCAGTGTTGACACTGTCTTAAGTTGGCCCCATTGAGACCAGTGGGTCTAGCTCTGTCCTGGGCTTTCATATGCAAATTACGTGGTGGGGAAAAAGAAAACGTGTTTTCATAAAAGAGAGGTTTGTGGCCACTCTCCAGAAGAGACAAAGCTGGTCCTATCAGTTTCCTATCAGCAACCCCATGCCCATTGGATCATGCCCCTTCAAACCCCAAGAGAATTCCCTTTGTGCATTACAAACAGCACAGGCTGAGGCCTAGCCCAGACAATCTGGAGCTGTCACACTTCACATTGTGGGGAAACTGAGTTGTACCCATATGTAATTCTTCTTAATTCATCTATAACAGCTTCCATGACCCTTTACTGATTTATAGAAGAATATTTCCTCTGACGTTCAGAACTCAGTTTATAGTTTTTAGGTGTTAACCATTTTATGCCCATATCTTATGTGCACCAACACAACTAAGTTAAACTTTCATACCCTGAAACCTTAGGATCAGGTAAAGGGGTTAAAGAATTACTCCCAATTAGTGGCCCAGCACAAGATCACCCTGCCCATGACCTGCCTTTTGATTAAAGTGAAAATGTTGCAGTTGGCTACCTTGTAACTTGGCCTATTTTGACGTCCAATTAGTATGCTAATAACAGTAATTATACTGCATGTCTCATCACCTAGAGGCTTTTTAAAATGATAAAATAATGAGAATAAACAAGCTGCGAGTGACATTCAGGAGGCCAGCCTAATTACTCAGTGCGGAGCCGGCGGGGATTCTCCACTCCTCCAGGAGACCGCCGCTCCTCTGCCTCCACATAGTCACGTGCACAGCCTGCTGATGCGCTCTCAGCCGCCCACCACCCCTTCACCAGGGTAGCAATGTCACGCAGGAGTCACATCTGTGAGAGGCACACCAGGCAGGCTACCGGCACCCAGTACCACCTCCCCATCAGCACGCCATGGAGGCCAGCTGATGGCACTGGGAGCAGGCCTGTGAGAGCTAGGCACACGAATGAACAAAGAATTAGTTAGCTTGAGGGGAACAAAACTGTGAGAGAAATGCATGCATGTGTATCTGAGAAGGAAGGATGGGATAAAGGGTGTTTTTTTTTAACTGACCATACTCAATGTTACTGTAAGTTCCCTTAAAATGATCTGATATGATCTAGTGATAGAGTTGGATGTAATCTGGACCTTGGATATGTTAACCAGACTTAATACAAGCATCTAAAATGTATCATTCTTGATTTAAAAGGGTAACCCCTGTCAGGTGGGATTATAATAGCAAACAATCAGATCAATATCCAGTCCTTTCGACAGGATCTATCACTATGTAAACCTCCATGCCACCTCTCAACTAATAGTCCCCTGATGACATGGTCCTTGGCTGTCTTTGGGGTCACATGACTCATCACTGTGGGACAAAGGGTGGAGGGAATTCTTGTGTTGTCAGCCACTATCAGATATCCAATTATGCCACACTGTTTATCACAGCACTTGCTGCGTCCCTTTGAGAGCCCACAGAGAAAACCAACATCATTAATACAACCAGGGGAAACAAAGCACACTGCCACAAAACTGTGTGCCAAATGACTCTCCTTCCTATTAGGAGAGAGCAAGTTCATTAACAAAACCCCCACCCTCCATGAGAAACACAATATGGCTGCCCCATGCTGAGTCATTCCACTGTGTTCAGGGCTCTCTGCCAATGAATGAGGAGCCAGAGCGTCATGTGACCCCCACCCCACCCCCGATCTGGGTGGACGCTAAAAGATTCATTTGGAGTCCTCATCATTGAAGCAGTGGGTCACTGTTGGCTTCCTGTGACCCCACATAGCAAAGTCACCTCTCCCCCCGAGCCACGTTTTCCTTCAGAGCATCCAGGAGATTAGGCTCGCCTGCTCAGCACTGCTGGAGACCAGCTGGTAGCCAGTGGCCGCTGCTAAATGGACAATTAGCATGGTATCAAACACTACATTCTGACTCCACCTCATTAGCGATAAGGCCATTAGATGAGTCTGCAAGCCCAGGCATCTAAATTGCCAATCCTAATATAACCATTATAATTGAATGGAAAATCTTAATTAATTACTAATTTTAAGGCACAAATTTGCCAGTAATAAAGCTTGTTAAAGGGTAATCAATGGTTATGAATGAGTTCAGTAATGGCAGCATGATTGATCTGATGCAGTCCTGGACACATAGAGACCAGCCTATTAAAATGCCTACCCATGGCACTTGGAAAGAGGACACTGAGATAATCCCCGTATGTACACAGATATAAATACCTAGCAACTGACAATCAGTGAAATTTTATTTCTTCTAAATATTGATGTAATTTGCCTTTGACATTCCAACACACTATTGACTGCACACCGTTTACACTCAAAAACATCTACGTTCAACTGTGACTCTTCAACAATGATATTTCTTCAGGCTAATAGAAGATCAAAGCTATGGCAACATAGGCGGCCATCTTCTCCCAGTCGTCATGTCACTCCCACAGCTGTTACGTAGACTGCATTGAAGAGCACGCTGTTGAAAGTGGGGTTCGGCTGGAGGCAGCGCACCCCTCAGCCCATTCTTCTGTGCCATCAGCCACCTGCAATAGGCAGGCGTCGCCAGCGCACCACGCTCACACAGTACTCTGTTGATTAATGTGCGGTAAAATTGCCCTAATAATTACATTGATAGATGGTGCAAGGGGCCTTTCATGTCGGTGCATTTCAAAGTCGAGTACTTTCATGTAAATGTTTTACATCGTGTAGAGCACGCGTTCGCCTGCTCAGCACAAGGGCACACAATTCATCCGCCTCTCGGTGAGATTATAGGATGGCTAATTTGCCTAAAAAGAAACAACCTTTTACTAAAGTGCTTCGCAACGTGCTATGGTTTTATTGGTGAAGCAGACTACCGCCGGGTCTGTTTAGGTCACTTTCTCGTCGTTTTCCTTCTAAATATAAGGGGTCAAATGATTTTTAATTAAAATGTGTGCTCTGAAAGAAAACAAACGCATTACCATGGAGAACGTAACTTTAGTCCAAACTGCCTAGTTTTAATTAGTTTTTCTAGCTATTTGAGATATTGTTCGTAGGTGGTGTTTTTAAGTTTACTGTATACAACATATGGTATGTAATTACGTTTTTGTTTTTGCCAAGTAGCACAACTGGTTTTTTAAACCTTTTTTAAACACTGACTGACAATTTGTATGTTTGTAGTAAATTGTCATATAAACTTATAAACTTAGTCAGCTGAACAATCAGTTGTGTGGTAGTGAACAAGGTCCTAAACTAGGTTGCACTTTTGTGAAGTACCTTGCCTTCAGGGAAGCATGATGTTTACCTTATACTTACAAAATCAGTTGCTTTTGTCTACCACCTTTACAGTGATGGGAAACAAACACAGACACTTTAAAACGAGAACAATATTAAAAGCCTAGTTTCCAGTATCTATATTGTTTAAACACTTTTTAAATGTACTTTTACTGCATTTTCATTGTTGTTATTTGTTTATTAAAGGCGATAGGTGCTGAGTTTTTAAGTGTTTTGATGAGTTTTTCTGGTTATGTATCATTTTAAGTCTTTCTGATTTTTAATGAGAGTAAATCTTCATGGTATTGAGTGCATTTAAACTCCAAAACCTCCAAAAGTGTAAATAATCCAGTAGGTTAAAGTATTAATACTTAAGAATACAGTACAGAAGAACCCAAACTAAACCCAAACTACTGCTTTGTATCACTGGTGCCTCAGTTTATTACAAGGTATAGCACAATTAATACAGTCATATGTACAAAGTAGTATCTGTTCCAGTCTTTAATATACCCTGCAGTTTAAATAATGATATTTTACTGTAGCTAGATTATACAGCAGTAAAGGCAGAGGAAAAACAAGAGAAAAAATGGCAGTTGTAACCTGCTATTCTGGACGCTTGGGACACGGATAATGAAGTAATCGTATTTGGGTTCAAAATGCCAACATGCTAATTAAATGAATGTAATATGCGGTATTCAGATAAAGACTTTGTTGCAGCGTACACGCGATTGGCTTCATTGTTTTGGTGAGGGCGTCTTCGGGGGCTGTAAGCTTTCAAACCAAGTGGCCACTAGAGGGGGAATTATCAACGTGGAGATGAATGCGTCTTTGTGAGGGATGCAGCTGATCTGCGCCACAGAGGGAGGAGGCAGAGTAGGAGGGAAGAGTGGAGGGAGAGGGCATCAAAGCTGAGAAGAAGCAGAAAGATCAGTAATGGGAGCTGGGCAGAGGAAGTTGTAGTTGGGGAGTGGGGGGGGGGGTTACATTGATATTACAGTGACAGGAAGCTGTACAGTGAGCATCTGGCAGGTGGCAAACGATCACCATTAACTTACACAACTTACAATGCAAGCATACAAGCAAAGAGCAACTCTGTTGTTTATGTACTGCCTCTGTACTATTGTTCTTCTAGAAACTTCTCTTTAAAAAAAGCTTACATCCTGCATAGCAATATCAAAGATGGACTCAGTGTGGGAGGAATCTGATGAGGTCATTTTGCAGCATGAATGCAACCCCTTTAAGGCCATATGATGACCTGACATTCCTCCTACAGCAGAAGACTTTTAAAACATTGCTGCAGAGTTCAAGTTTACAGGCTTCTGTTGATAATATTGTTTTAATCCCATTCTTAATCTTTCCTTGTTAAAAGTGCTTGGAGGTAACAGTGATGGGCTGTGATATACCTTTTCTAAACTTTACTCTCACAGTGATGCTATGGCAAAAACCTTCACCCAAAAAGGATTCATCCATCCATGACCTCTTTCAGTGCCCTGCCCTGCCCCAAGAAGTGACAGATCCAAAAGCTTTTCCCGCTTGGCCCGCCTCTCTCCTGCCAGTTGGCCCTGTTTTCCTTCAAAAAACAACAGAACAGTGCTCACTCACTAACCTCCTCCCACCTCGCATTGGCCCCGCCCCCTGTCCTTCCCGCCCACTGGCGGCCGCGGTGCTCCCGCCCGCCGCCCGCCGCTACTGTTTCTGCGCTTTGTGCCCAGCTAATGATGCAGAAAGGCCCACTCAATAGAGAGTCGTGGTGGAGGAGAAAACCCATGCGTTGAGCATGGAAAAAAGGAAGAAAGGGAGCATAAGAGTACCAGGGCTTGTTCAGGAAAACTTTCTCACCTACTCAAAGGGAATGGAGGAACAAGTTGGCATGGAACATGTCGGTTTCACATAGCAGACATGCTAACCTTACAAAGAGCATTTGGTCACTTACAGAATATGGCAGAAAATGCTACAGATGCTTTGGAGTTGTAATATTTGCAATGCTTGCAGTGGCTTTCAGTGTGAGCAGAAAAGAAAGGAAAATTGTGCCACTCGGTTCAGCAGCAAGTAGCTCAGTGGAGTCTCTGAAGGATAGAAATAATTTACTATGAGTATCAACTAGTCAGGATGCACCCATATACCTTAATCAGATTGAATACTGCTATGTTATTTCAAAGCCCCCATCTGGCTATAGAGAAAGGCTATTCTGACTGGGTCACATGCTTAATACATGTGCACTCCAATACCCCCACATGCCATTCACCCTCCCCCACAGTGCCGCATCCAAATATGCACGTTTGGACCCGCACGGGCACACGCAAGGCTGCAGGTACAAACTTTTCTGCTGTGCATAACGCTTTTCCCGCCAAGGAATTTGATGGGCATGATGAAAAGGAATGGCACATTAAAATTAATCTGCTATTGCTGGAACGACAGATGACGGCGTGCGCCAGGAAGACGCGGTGCAGATAATCTTAATCAAAGCAGGCCTGGAGCAGACAGAAATATGGTTCTTTCGTGATCATCAGGCGATTTGGAAGGACTGAGAGATGCTTGACTTAAAGCCCTGGCCTTGTGTCATCACCAGCCACAAGCACCTTAAAGAGTTGAAAACTCAAGTCCACCCTCCTCCCGACTCCCCTAATACACACACACACACACACACACATGCACATACACACACACACATACACACGGTCTTCTACGTTCGCTTGCTTGTTTTGAAGTCACTCTAAACCACTTCCTCTCTGCAGATGTCCTTTACATCTGGCAAGGGCCGCTTCTCAACGACTCAGCAATAACTCAGCCTAACAACCGTCTCCCCTGACAAGCTGAATGTCTCACTCTATGCTGACATGTTGATAGATCTGTTCCCCATGTGTCTGCGTGCATGTGTATGTAGAAAGGGGGGAAAGAAAATGGGTAATACAAGGCCAGAAATAGTTTACCACAACACCCAAGAGCCACTGTTACAGCTCAGATTCTTTCAAACTGCAAATATTCCAGTGTTGAGAAGTGGGATTGTTTCCAAACCAAAATACAAAATACACACCTCTGAGGCATTTTTGGTTTCTGACTGGGTGGTGACAGTAAGCACATTTTACTGTATGCTTGATTCAATGCAATGTGGATGGGAGTTGTTTTTTTTTCATTTTTACAGGGAAGTTTTGCTATTATAATTGGAATGACCTACTGGCATGACAGAGACGTAATATATGAAATTCGATTTTGTAGCCTATTTGTTTTTTGAATTACAGTATCAGTTGCACATCTGTCCTCGTAAATAAGCTTACCTCATCACCATTTAAAATGTCAAAACAGTTTATGTGTGTGTGTGTGTGTGTGTGTGTGTGTGTGTCTATATATATATATATATATATATATATATATATATATATATATATATATATATATATATATATATATATATATAGAGAGAGAGAGAGAGAGAGAGAGAGAGAGAGAGTTTATTTATATTATTTATGTTATGTTATCAGATCATCCAATCCAGATTTTTTACATCTACATGGTGGTCTGTCAATAAGTACTGCACTATACTACTATACAAGTTATTTGGTAAAGACTGTTACAAAATAGCTTTCATCTTTCATCAAATAATGAGCCCAAAAGCAGATAGATGGCACCTGGTATTCTGGCTTACTTATCTCAGAGCTCTTCTATACCAGTATGCTGGTGGTTGGCTTTTAATAATATTTCACATCAGCATTTGCTGAGCATTAATGTTTATCTTATGATGAAAGGATACTGAAATAAGACACTGATATTAACTAATGGAAATCCAAGTTAAGCATGTGGTACTGGATCAGTGTTGAGTTCTTCTTGAGATTTGTGTCTAAAGGTTAAAAAACATTTACATATAAAGTTTAATAAGTTTAAAACTGGGGAGTGTTAAAACTATCTATGAAGCCCTGTTAATGTATTATTTGCTAATGTTGATGGGAGGCAGCATCAATGGATATGTTAAGCTTCCCAAGTTGTACACGGTATGTATCTATGAAGATGAAGGGGATACCACAGGTACCAACACTAAGGGGTTTGAATCTAGCCTAACTTCACAAAATGAATGCAGGTTGTGTTTTTCCACATAAAGAACAGTGAACAGAAGTTTAACAAATGCTCTTCATGCCTCACAAATTTGCAGTGCATCAAATAAGTCCACGACTGTTTTTGTTAAGAAAAATCTTGTGCATGAAATATGCAATTATTATGTATGATGATTTGTGTGATTATTTGTGAAATTATTTGCATGATAAATGGAACCATAAAACTCTTGTAGATTTATGTACTACAAGCTTCTGTAATTTGGGCTCTTTGGTTCTTAGCTCACATATATGTGAGATAAGCACAGCAACCTTTTCTGAAAAGTCGAAATATATCTCGTCACATTTGTAACATAAAGGTTCATTTTTTAGGATTTACAATGTCCAAATTCCTTGTTCACCAACCTCATTTTGACTTGATTCTCTGGAATACAACTGTTTAACTTTTTAAACAGAACTCTAAAGTGTTCGTTCTGATGGAAGGTTTACCTGGTTAATTACTGTATGTGACTGGAAGTCCCACAAGACAACTGCTGTAGCTGGTAAGTGATTGACATCAATACTGAAGGAAATGCAGCAATGTGTCCTTACCATGAAAATCAACACCATACTTGAGAAACTAGTTCATATTCATTCAAAAAATAAAACGTGTCCAAATAAACAGTGATATATTCGTTGTAAATGCATATATGTATATATTTGAAAAAATGCAAATGTTTAGCAGGATATTTTGTTACACCTTTTATGTAATTGTGTATAGCACTGACTGTTCTTGGCTATATTACAATCAAAATGTAAACCATCTCTCATTTCTCTTTGATTCTTAATCGTAACCTCTGCTTTATGTTCTATGCAACTCCCATTGTGCGCATTTTCTCTAAAAAGAAATTTCACTCCTCAATAAATAAACGGATTTATCTTATTTGTACTCACAAAGTTGACATGTGATGTGTCACTATGAGGAAAAACAATTGTTTTCCATGAACTCTCTTTACCTTTCTGCTTTTTATCCCTGGATTTATCCCTGGATTTCTGGGAAGAGAAGTGCAGATATATTGTTTCAGAAATGAGAAAAATATCCAGCTTTTATTCAACTCGATTTGACACCTGGGTGTGTGTGTGTGTGGGGGGGGATGAGAACATTTGTAGTACTTTAAGATTTTCTTAAATATTTTCTTAAAGTCAGACAGGACACATTTTCTTAATTGAATCTGTGAAATCAACATGCTTTTTTAACCCTTTGTCTCCTCCACTGCACTAGTAATGTTTTTGCTTTTGTTTATTATATGCCCAAATTAATCTTGAAGCCACATGCCAACAGACAATAGCAAAATACCCACAAATCCTCCAAGACTGTTGCCGCTGCCTTGCATGATTAGAAATCTCTGTCAAAATGGGAATACAAGAGGCATCCATTCTGTTCAGAGGCATTCTCCTTTAATTTAGGGCAGGTATTGTACTGGCAGTCTTCTGATCGCCAATTTGTAAAGGGGATTAAGGTGGAAGAAGCTTCTGAATGCAGTATTGTGTACTGTATGCTTTCGTCTGCTCCACTAGAAGACAAACGAAAAACATGGAAAGGCTTTCACATGATTCTTCAGGCCAAAAAGACTCCCTCAATAAACCCCAGCTTTCCTGCCCAAAAATCCCCAAACAAACCTAAACTAAAACAACATAGCCAGCATGAGACATATTTAAACATGAATTTTGGTTTAAATAGTGAGCTGATTTAGAATGCATTTGAACCTGAAACACAGAAACAACTTTGTGTCTTATCACGGTTTTAATTACTGTGTGTTAGTGAGGCACTTGTTTGATGGTAAGAGAAGCTTGAGCAGTTCAATAATGTTTAAACATCAGCCTTTTCTAATCTTTCCCTGCTGAAGCAAATATTAAATTAATGTATGTAGAACACAGGGACAAAGGGAATTTGGAAAATGATCTAAAAATGAACTTAATAATAATAACTGTAATATGTATCACAAAGATACAAGCTAAATCTTGCTAATCCTAGGGCTTCCCTTCATTTAAAAAATTAACCAATGGAGACCATTATGCTCCATTCACCCCTCCCACTCTTCACCACTACTACCAAAACAAGTAGGTGTACCATTACTAATTACTTAATCCTCATCCACTGGATGTAATATATTTGCACGTAAATTATTCAGATGTTAAAACATGTTTGCCTTATTGACAGCACCATCAATCATTTTTATATTGTGTTTTGAATATTTCTCCCCTGGTGATAATTGCTTCAGCGTGTGGTCAAGAAGAAGGAAGTGAAGGCCAGACAGGGCTGGAACTGGATTGAAGGAGGGAATGGTTAATGGGACTGGACTGGGAAGCTGGGATATGTTGAATGACAGCAGTGTTAAGGACTTCAGTCCTGCATGTGGACTTTCATGGCTATGCAGTTGGCAGCAGTTCATACTGGTTACCAGTGGGGCAATTTTGGATATACCTAATCAATTTCTAAAAGATCATGGAAAATATTGGGGTTGTTTGGCATTGGGACATTTTGAGTCCTATTGGTAGACATTTCATGTGTAAGTTATGCCACTACTTTAATCACATTGGTTATGGGATTGCCCTTTTATCTTTTCCGTTACAAAAAAAAAATGTACACACTTTCTAGTGAACTCTAATTCTCCTCTCGCAACAGTACAAATATGAGCTTTTTTGTATAGTCATACTGAAATGATTATGCTTTCATTTCACTCATTTTCAGTCTGCCCCTCAGCTGTTCAAAATGCTTTGGGGTCATAGCTGGACTCTGGGCAGAATCCATTCAAGGTGACTGGATCAGCCATCATCCTTGTTTTACCAGGGCTTCTGGTTGTCATTATCAACCATAGTTCATCATTGAATTGTATAAAGGAACTGTACAGAGATATTCACTGGATCTACTGAAGATGACTGAAACCAAACAATGAAGAATACGTTTTAAAGAAGTTTATCCCCATTGTGAGACATAGTCAAATCACACTCCTTTAAAGTTTTATTACATTGCCATCAGTGATAATAAGTCATTGCTATGATAATAGCAAAAACTAACAGTCCACAGCACAGTGTTTAAAACCACTGGATTCTGCATACACTTTCATGCAACGTCTACAGAGTTTCCAATATGTGTAAAATGAAATGCATCCAACCTCATCTTGGATACTTACTTCATAAAAGGACTGCTAATATCTTTGATGTCTGACCTCTGACCTCTACCTTTGATGGGTAAGAGGAATGGTTCTCATCCTGGATTACAACAAGGCGTCAGCACATGACTTGGGAAACTCATGAAATATATACAGCTTTTCTTCTGACTAAATAACTGCTCAGCTTGTCTAGAAAAACTGGAAACTATAACTCAGTACCTTTGCTTTACTGAAAGAAAGAAACAAGTAGCAATCTCAGTTAGGAAAAATTTTTCTTTATTAGAATATGCTCATTAAACTGCCAAGGATGCCCCATACCTACAACAGCCTCTGCTTGAAAGGATGAGCCAGCTCATGCTTATCACTTCAATCCCATATGAGTTGAGCTTTCACTAATTACAGGTACATCAATGTGCCTATTATGGGGAAATACACTGGGAAGCAATAAATGACTCTGGTGAGGTTCCTTCCTTCCTGCCTAGTGCCTTGCCTGACAAAGAAGACCCTATAGAAGGCTGACCCTCTGATAGGAAGAAAACAGAAACCTTGATGTCTGAAGTGGAGGCTAAACTTTTAACAAAACTCACATTCTTAATTATGCTGATGGGGGGACCATTAGGGAGGACTATAAGTTGGACCAAAGATCTAGAAGTATTCTTCAGTAACACTAGTGCCAGCAAAACCTAAAACTGCTTGTTTGCAAAATTTGGTTTCACTGACCGTAAGATTCGTCATATTCAAATGTATGGAATACCAGAGACTGCCTTTGAATCTAGTTAGTGTCTTTCAGTTTTTATACTCTACAGAACTGCTGTCTAGTGGACTACCATAGAATTTAAGGTGGGGGAACATTTTTTCGGTAATGGGTCGGCAGGGCAAAATCATCTCAAAAGTTTTTATATCTTCCATGGTCATAAGTCAGTATTCACAAACTGACTCCTCCCTTGTTTTGTTTTAGCTAATTATAGCAATTTACAGAGTGACCTGGCTTGCTCAATATCATGCCTTCATACAAACTTTGACAAGTTTGTAAGCCCTTGGAATCTAGATTTCTATATAAAGTGGTCCTAAATGTGATTTGAATAAAGTCTTATTCTACATCATACATTTTATTATATCTTTACTGAACAAACTATTTAAATATACAAGGTCATTTATGTAGAATAAAATATATGAAACCTAATATTTAGTAACTTGTAGAACCTCCTTTACTGGCAATTATGTAGACTATAACTGTTGAGCAGTTCTTTGCAGCAATTAGTAATATCTCCCATTCCTCTATACAAAACTAGTTCAGTTTTTGGTTTAGAGGATGGCTTGCTTTAGATCATGCCACAACATTCAGAGGGGACTGAGGTCTGATATGACTCTTCTAAAACATGGATGTTTTTGTTTGTGGTTGATTTATTCCTGTATTTGAGATTATTGTTGCATGGTGTAATCAATTCTGAGTCTTAGATTTGCCAAAAAGTTAAACTTTTTTCTGTCCATAGAACATTGTTCCAGTAATGTGGAACATGATTGAGAAAGGCAAAGGCTGTTACTTTTAAGAGTTCCAGAATGTGCCTTGCACTGATGATCTCAGGACACCCACAGCTAGAGACAGAAGCATCGGTGTTGGCTGTAGACTGATAAGCTTCTACATAGCAGTAGAAATCCTAAACATTTTCCAGTTTCACGAATGTTTCATAATTTTTTCTTCTGAAATCACTGAAAATCTGAGATCATCTGAATTTTTTTGCTCTGGCCAAAGATTGCAGTTATTGGCTCATATTACATCACATTGCACATAATGCAAAAGAATTCTGTTGTGAAGAGCAGGTAACCAAAGATTTGTGGGGGGTTTTGTTTGTTTGTTTGTTTGTTTTTCTCTAGTACTAGAGGAGGTCAAACATGCACCTGACTTACTGGAACATCTGAATCCAATTACCTTGATTTCACTTTAAAGAAGGTTCACATACTTTTCAGTGACTTTGTTTAAGTCATAATGTTATTACAATGTAAAATACTCTATGTGTTGTTTGTTAATAAAGAAGATCATATTTTGGGAGCCATTTGTGTAGAAATCCAAAAAAATACAAGGTTTCACAACCTTTTCCCACTATTGTAGCACAATTGTCTATATATACATACAGCACTGTATATATAATATATATGTAGTTATATAGAATAGCTTGTAATGCTCTCAGTACCACATAATGAATGCAGCTGTCAACAGTAATTGAGGAGCCACTTTGATATTGTTCAGCTTGGTAATAAGGTCCCGATTTGAACAGTAAAAGCCTGCGAGAACCAGCTGTAGTCTAATTCATTGCAGCAATATTAGCCCACACAGAGCTGGTGTTCTGTGCCAAAATCCCACTGCTCTGCACAGAGGTGTTTTCTCAGGTCAGTGCTTTTGCTTGGACGCAGGTATGGCTATGCTAATTCAGTTCAGCCCAGACGGGATTGCAAGGAGGCAAAAGCCAACGCAATGAGTCCCAGCTGCTCGGGGGAGGATACAGGCCTCTTGTTTCAGTGGAGAGGCGTCAGCTCTTTGACAGTTTGGTGTGCTCGGGCCAGGCCAGACCCTCACACACACACACACACACACACACACACACTGCTGGGATGTGAACGTCGCCGTAAACTGAAGTGACAACAAGCGGAGCTGCGAGCGTTCTGCCGTCTGATGGAGACGCTGGGACCCATCAGGCATCAGAGAGTGCAAAGAGCGAGGCTGACACCTCAAAAAGGGCCCGGAGTAGACACACACCCACACACACACCATCTGAGGAATCAAATCAAGCCACTCATTTGCATCTATGGCTCGGGTGCTGGTGATGTGACTGACAGGTTGTGATGGTTGACTGCCATCCCCCCATCCACAGTGGACTGTGTCCTAAGAATTGTAACCTTATCCAGGTTTTCTATTCCATTCAACCTCAAAGTGGAAACCATTAATCAATAAGTTAAACCTAATGATAGCTACAAACAATTATGCCATTACAGATGTTGCAACTAGTTTCTGGCCTTAAAGAAATGCAGCATTTTTTTTCTTTCCTTTTTTCCAGTAACTGTAAAGTTTTCTTATTGAAAACTAACCTGTTTGAGTCAAAGTAACCTACCATGACCTAACAAAAACTGTGATGTTTTCCTTTGACAATTTATGAATGCATTTTTAAGACTCACTGGGATAATCTCCCGTAATTTAATGATTTCTGGGATGAGGAGAACGAGGCGCACATGAGCAGGATGATTTGACATTTTGACATTTTTGCTATTTTGCAAATCCTTATTTTCAAGGTGAAGGCATAATCTTCATCGTAAAAATCTCGTCTACTTCTTATTGTTTCATACTGGCGTGAGCATACCTTAAATTGATTAAAAACAGCGTTCTTCCACAACTGTGGAAGACGACAAGGTGCTATAGCAGAGCGAGGTCCACAGTTGAAATGAAAAGTGGATTTCATGGCTGCCCCTTCCTATGTGCCCTACAAGGTCAGCCAATCAATAACAACCGCGAGTAGACTAGAGGTAACCGATGACTATGCATTCAGGGAGAAAGGACATAAGCAAACATACACAGCAAAGAAACAGACGAAGACAATATTTCATTCCTTAAAGTAAAATGAAAGTTTTTGAGGTCTGCAACACTAAAGTCAACACAGAGCTCACAACCAAAAGGCAAAACGGCTAAAAATCCTTACTTAAATCTTTATTAAAGACGTCGTATATACATGTTACTTTGTACTTAGGGTCAACGCGCACAAAACACAGTTATGAAAAACTAAAAAAAAAGTTGAGAATGTAAGGCAGCGTCACGCGTGACATCCGCGAAGTCCACACATTAAAGAACCTCAGCTGTGCGAGCTTGCGTCGCTCCCGCCCCGTGCTTTTTAAGCCATGCATACAAATGACAGATGCTCCCGCCATGTAAATAAATTATTAAATGTAATCCCTACGATCCCTCTTATTCTGCAACTGCATTGCCTCCCCGACACGCACCCACCACACACACACACACACACACACACACACACACACACACACACAATCCCACCCCCAACCTGCTGCACAGGACCAGTGTTCCGCGGCTTCTCCAGAGACCCGGTCTCCGATAACGCCTCGACATAAATTCTATCCCCCGATTAGTATTCTGCTCAGCTGGCGGGATGAAAACCGACGCAGCAGCTCGAGAGGTGTGCGAAAGCACACAAGTCATATATCAATGACAGCCTTCTAAGTATAGGATTGATTACAAAAAGTTAGCTTTATTTAAAAACAGATTAAGCGAATTTTATTATTTTTTCCGCAGCGTAAGCCAGAAAGTGCCTAGGAGTTTGTGGTTGTGTCATGTATTTTTTTTCCCCTCATTAGTCAGAGGTGTGGTGTGCGTGTGCATGTGCGCGTGCATGCGTGTGGACATACGCGCTGTGCGTTATGTGTTTTCAAGAAAGCCACCAGCTTGCAATTTTGGGTGGTGGGTATGCATTCTTGTTCTTACTTATCTTCATAGATTAGTTTCTCATGTCGTCTTTGCATATATCTATTACCTCAGAGCCTCTTTAACACCGAATCCATAAAAATGAATAAAACAAAGAAAGACACCTTCACGGCATATAGCAGGGAACGATATTAAACTGTTCTCATGTGAAAGTGTATGCGAAATATTCATCTACTCGATTAAGCAATGGTCTCGCTCCGTATTTCGACAGCACACACCTGCGATATGGCATTGCAGTACTTTTATGGAATCAAGCTATACGGCCGAATCCTACATCTTGTTGTAGTGAGAACACATCGTTCACATACATAGACCAATACCGGAGGCAACACCATAACGCCATCTATTTTCAAGGATATACAGTTTCATTTATAACAGCTTTTTGATTAACCACATTTACGGCAAATCGGAGAGGTACGTGATGCAGTGATCCTGTGTTACTGTTGTGCTACACTAAAATCAGATTCATCTGAAAAGAATTCAGTTATTATTTACTGAATGCTTGGGACAGATGTGCAGCTGGTTTTTGCAGGCCATGAACAGTTGTCACTTTTTAGAGAATATATGCAGGGCACACACCCTGTACCAAATCAGAACTGAACTACACACTCCATGCATTCTAATCTGTTCTTAAAACAATATTTATTCATGTTATTTATTTATTTTTTTAGTAGAACCCATGATTGTGGCCCTCTGATTTCTTAGCCACCCAGCTAGCAAAGCCACATGTACAAACATTATATACGAGATGCTCATGGATGGCCAGAAACAGCTAGAGAGAGAGAGAGAGAGAGAGAGAGAGAGAGAGAGAGAGAGAGAGAAGGGAGGGGTTATGCTCAGGTAGCCTGAAAGTAGTGAGCACTAAAGGGGGGGGGGGGGTAGTCTAAACAGAAAGTGAGAGAGAGGGAACGAGGGAGAGAGAAAGAGAAAGCAGAGCAGAGTGTTCCTGCATTAAGAAGCTGGATTTTCTCGTCAGAGATATCAGAGTGGGGATTAAGTGATGGCACAATTCAGACAGAGAGGAATTGGAATCTGATGAAATTAGTCAAGGGGAAAAAAAGATGACTCAGCAAACAAATGAAAGACACAAATAATATCACAGATAATGAAAAGAAACAAATCGGCCCACAGTGAAAAGGGCGATCCCGATACAAAGCAAGCGCAGCTGGGAAATTAATATCAGCGGGCATCAGTCTAGCTCAAAACATGACCCCCAGACAAAATCCCCCCTCCCACCAGACAGACAGACAGACACACATTTTAAAATAACCCTTGTTTCAGCCCCCTCTCCTGCTGGGTCTCCTGCTGTGCTGTTTTAATAGGGAAAATTAGCCAAGCAGAAAGGTGGATCCTGTTTGCTATGCTTGACTGTGCTCCCTCCGCTAGAGTGGGGCAAGCAAGCCAGGCTTCTCTCTCTCCCTCTCCCTTTCTCTCTCTCTCTCTTTCTCTTTCTGTCAATCTCTCTTTCTCTGCCTCACTTTCTCTCTTCCCCCTCTCTCTTCTCCCCCATCTGAGCTTTATGTCCCAGCTGCTGCCCCTGTGCCAACACCCACTAACCCTTCACAAATACACCAACACAAACACACACACACACACACAAGCAGATTCCTATCTTGACCATCTCACTGCATCTCCACTACTCAAACCCCAAACCCAATGCAAACACTATGCCCAAACTATTATGCAATACATACTCCCATCCCTGCCTTGTTTCCATGCATGCAGAAGGCATGATGCTATGCTGCATTTTCTTCCCTCTCCCACCCTGATTCCATGACAGAAAGAGTTCAGAGCACCTTCAAACGCAGCAAACTGCATGAGCGACCTCTCTCCCTCTCCCAACCTAAAATGCCAGGAAAGCACGCGTTTGTATCAATCAGGCTCCTAACTGACAGTAATTCATATTGTGGAGCAGCTGAGAGGCAGGCGAGGGCCTATGTGTTAGCAGCGAGATTATCTCGCCACACAATACTTTGCTCAGTCCGTGGCACCTGATTGCTGCAAAGGCGGGAAGCGCTTGCAAGACCCTGTTATTGGCCGATAACAAATTGAATTTTAATCTTGGGCCCCGTAGCCTTGCATCACATTTACGTGCAGGAATTGTAATTGATATTGTGGCACCAAGGGATTTTTCAGCAGGCGGGTTACTAAGTGTGAGCTCACTCTCTCTCCCAGTCTCTGTTGCTCTCACTCTCTCTCACTCTCTCTCCTTCTCTCTTCTTTTACTCTCTGCTCCTGCTCCTGTGTATGCATGTACTTGCTCCCTGCTTTGCAAACACGCAGTCAGTCATATTTTCTCTCTCTCGCTTTCTCTATCCATCTCTCTCTCACACACACACACACACGCGCACACACACACACACACACACACACACACACACACACTATCTGGTCATCTCCGCATGCTAATTTTCTGCTGACTGGCTTTTTCTGAGTCCACCCAGGTCACCATACACTCTCCCCTCAAAAAAAAAGAAACCCAGAAAGACTTGAGCTGAGAAGCAGGCCGTACCTCCCTCAGCCATCTGAAGTCATGTCTATTTTTTCTTTTCATTTTTTTTTTTTTTTTTTGTTGAACAACCCTTCCCTTTGAGCCGGGCCCTTCCTGTGGGGTTTCTGAGGAGGCCTATCGGATGTGCTCTTTTTTTTTTCCCACCGCACAGGGGCGGCTTCCTGTATTATTCTGGCCCTTTGACTGGTTATCTGGCCGCTGTCACTTACCACTCCTAGCAACCCCCCCCCCATCCCCCAGCCCACCCTTCAGCCAATTGACAAACGTGCACAAAGACGGCCACAAATACCCAATCTGCTCCCTGCTCCCCAATTAACTGAGGCCCCGACGTGCCCCACCATCATCCCCCACCCCCTGCCACCCAATGCAGAGCACCAAACCCGGCTGCTCCCCCCTCCTCTGCCCCTGCTTATCAGGAAATTGATTTGCAGGGCTGAATGGAGGTATGATTTTTTGCTGCCGAGCGCTGGGTCTGAATGGCACAGGGGAGCCCGGGCTCAGGGAGGTGTCGGAGGGGGTGAAAAGAGCCTTTGTTCTGGACGCCCTTGAGCCCCGAGACAGCTGACATCTTCAGCACCCCGGCTCCACACAATCTCCCTTTTCACCACGCTCCCTCCTTTTTCTCACAGCCCGAGAGAGAGAGAGAGAGAGAGAGAGAGAGAGAGAGAGAGAGAGAGAGAGAGAGAGAGAGAAGGGGGGAGTTGGAGTGAAAGAGATGAGAGTGAGTGTGAGAGGAAGAGGAAAAAACAGCAAGAGAGTAAAGCAAACGTGATAGACTGAGAGGGAAAGAATGAGAGCGAGAGAAACAGGGGAGAGAGAGAAAGAGAGAGAGAGCAAGAGAGAGAGAGGCAGCCATAGCACCCTCAGACAAATTACTGCTGGCAAATCCATGCAGGCCAGACATGCCTGCTGCAATACTGATCAAAGAATGAAATCTGCAGATCTGGTGCTGCTACATTTTTCATACTACTGCCTCTCATTAGCATTAGCACATTAGCATCACCTATGGATCCAAGGAAGTTGGCGTCATGGGTGCCAACGGAAACCTGGATACCGGAAAGCGTGCGGTCCTCATGCCCATGCAGTTCTGCGGGGGTGACTAATCTGGAATGACGAGAACTGTGACAGATTAGCTTCAGTAATGGGATTCCACTTTTCAACACATTTTCCAGTCATCTATCAAAAGTCCCCACATGGAGAGGAAGAAGTGTTCTATGTGTACACCAGACAGTACAGTGGGCAGATAGTGTAAAAGTGTGTTTAGCTAAAAAGACACACTTGCTAGGCCAGCTATGGTCACCTATGTCCACGTTTCCATATTGCATAAAGCATTCTTCATGTGGCAGAAGGCATGGAGACTTCTAGAAACAGGAAATATCTTCCAGGAATGAACATAAAGGGGGAGGTGATTAGTAGAGTTGTAGGAAGAAACATGTAAAATCAATTCACTGACTGTGTGTGTGTGTGTGTGTGTGTGTGTGTGTGTGTGTGTGTGTGTGTGTGTGTGTGTGTGTGTCAATGATTGACCCTTTAGATTCTGGCTGAGGTCTTTGGTGTACAACTTACTAAGAGGTTCGCCAAATGTCCGCCTGCTCTACACCACACCATTGACTGCTTACATTAGAATCTAAGGATTAGTCACATGGGTTTATATATAGCAAATACAGATGCATTCTAATTGTGAATAAAGCACTGAGATGACATTATGGGAGACCAACTTCCTCAGAAGGCATTATGGCAGCATCTCCCTAACTCACGCAACACATGCACACCACACAGGAGTCTGACATATAAGCAGGCAGCTGGTCGTTGTGTGTGTGTGTTTGTGTGTGTGTGTGTGTGTGTATGTGTGTGTGTGTGTGTGCGTGCATGTGTGTGTGTGTGTGTGTGTGTGTGTGTGTGTGTGTGTGTGTGTGTGTGTATGTGTGTGTGTGTGTGTGTGTGTGTGTGTGTGTGTGCACGTGTATGTGTACGCGTGTATGTGTGCGTGCGTATGCACTCGCATTGTGCTGCCTCCATGACAACGGGGTCAGAGTCTGGCTTTAAAGCTATTATGCTAAGAGACCCCGAGCAGAATACTAATGTGCGAGTCCCATGGGGGGAAAAGATCAGTTATCTAGCGAACTGTGACCAGCAGGGTAGGAGCACCAAGACCCAAGCAGCGATGGAGCACGAGAGGCAGGGGCTTCAGCCCGATAGGAAAACATAAACTCACGCCACCCATTGTTAGCCAGTGAACGCAGGTACCTAACCCCGAAACTCAGGGAACGAAGCAGTGAGTTGGAAGGGGCGGCTCAGACTGGCAGGCTCCCTGGGGCTATGTGCCCCTTCAAGTCCTGTTTTCCCCCCAGTAGGTGCTGCTTAGAGGCCAGTATGTCGTCCAAAATCATAAAGTGTGAATGTTGTTCTGATGATGGCTGTTAACTAGAAGAGGGGTTTGAGAAGCTCAGTGTTATTCGCTGATGCAGATGTCACTGAAGAGAGGACAAAGAAAGGGAGTAAAGGAAAAGCAGAGAGTACGCCATCTCTGAACATGGATGGGCTTACCTTGGGTTTCAAGCAGCTTGAAAAAATCGCCTGATTTGGTGCGGAGCTGGATGCTATGGAGGCAAAACACAACATCCACAAGCAGTACACTTTTTTCAACATAATATAAAAAGGATTTGGGGATTATATAATATGTGTAAAAAAATTTCTGTAGGGAAATATTGCCAAAACTACAGCATTCCTTAAGTATTGTTTCAGAAGGCGGCTTTTTGTGTGTCCCAGTCGGTCTAGTCTAGTCCTCACCCCAGACATGTGGATGTCCTAAAGGACACGGCATGACAGTGTGCTAGTGCCTGGGCAGTGTGCCCAGTAGCCTGGTGCAAAGCCAGGCGCGTCTGTACCCTGTGCTCACTGGCCTGGCAGCATGCCCACGCACGGCTTTGAGCGCACCATACCTTAACCAATCCCCCCACCGCCACCCCCGGGGCCTGGCTCACACCAGCCCAAGCTATGGATCTCTGACACAGTGCATGAGCTAAAAAAAGTTTTAAAAAAGAGACATAGAGAGACAGACATACTGCAGCTCACTGCAGCGTATCACTGATCTGTGACCAGTTTTATTGGTTCCCCATGAAGGCATAAATCTGGGATTACATGCAGAGGTGGAGAACAGGATTTTGAGCTTTTAAAAATGATATGATACAGTTGCAGTGGTTACAGGCACTAGATCACAGCCAATCAATCATTTACGCAATTACCGTGTGTAGCAGTCTCAGATAACTTACAGTAGGCACTCTGAGAACAGGTGATATGGGGAGTGCTGGATATTGCACCTCTCACTAAACATTTACAGAACATCCACTGACAGCATTGCTAGACCTCCACTGGTGCATAGCTTTGCATAGCACAAGTATTCCAGTCAGAAGACAAGAACTACCACAAAAATGCAAAAATGTATGAAAAGAAATAATAAATGTTTTTAAAAAAAACTGCAGAAATGTTAAGAACAAGAATTCACATGAGAAAACGAATATGAATAGTTATGAACAGAAAATATTAGGCCCAAAGGTCGATTTAGCAGTTGTAGCTTTTCTCATGCCTGAAGTATCTGACCTGTGAATTCTTTGCAAGACTGCATGCATTAGGGGATCTGATTACATTGCTGAGTATGCAGTTATAGGACAATCTGGCTAGGGTTTCCTAGTCATTGTGGCTAGCCATTTATCTCTGATTTAGCTAGTAAACTACCTGGTGTTTAGCCAGCTTATGTATGTGGCTGGTACACAGAAGCTCATCAGCCTGTCAGGTGTTTTTAATTCTTCACAGGAAATATCTTCAGGCTCTGTCAACTTCTGTGACATCCAACTTGCAGTAGTGCTGTAGTCTTCTCCATGTTTCCCGTTTTCACTGAAAACACTTGTATTCCATGCATCTGGAATCACAGCTTTGACACAGTGACACTGGTCATTTAATATGTCATAATCAGTCAGGTCATTGACCATTAGAGTTGGACAATATTGAAGTAATCCAACTTATCAATAGCACATGTTAGGTTGATTTTGACTAATTTACAGTTTGGTGGTGGTAAATTATTATTATTTTTTTGTTTGTTTTTATTTTGAAATAATAGATCATTGTAATTGCAGCTTTGTGCATAACTTGAACAGAATAGACAGAAGCAAATTTATCAGATGCAAGTGCTCTCAAACAAACATTACAGATCTTCTGATTAACAAAATCACATGAAACAAAGACACTTAAGCATTTTGCTTTACAAACCATTGTTAGATAAAAAAAAAAACCATTGTTTGCTTTAAAAAATAACATTGATATAGCATCTTGTAATAAAGGTAGACTTCTCAAGCTCTCTCACACGGTGGTCTGCTCCAGCTTTGTTTGTTTCCTGGTGTACGTGGTCACTACACGCATTGCTTTCAGTGTGTCCTACGTGTGTCGCAGCGGTCACCACATCCACCCTGGGCTATATTCTCCATCCAATCTCTGCACCCAAGTCTCATGAGAAGGGCAGGAACTACCATATTGTAATAATACCAGGATATTTTGCTATTCAGAGTAATTATTATGGCCCCAGAGGGTGGGGTTAGGGTACACTGAAATGTATAAAATGTATTTATACATTTTTGCCTGAAAGTTCCTAGATATTCCCGACAGGCTGGAAAAGACACGTTTACAATAAAGTTCTATACAGAAGGATTCACTTCTCATCACCACGTAGCTCATCACCATCACATTATACTTACTTCTATGAAAATTTGACATTTAAAAAAGTAAATAAATAAAATTATTGGAAAATTATACCAGGTGTATGTCTATGTTGGTAAATGAGATATGAAACCAAAGGGAAAGGTTGAACATAAGAATATAAATCAGAGTAAATACAGAATCCGTGTTCAAGAATTCTGACAAGGATTATATTTGTTTTGCTCAAATGTATAGTACAGCATCATCCTCTTGTATGCCTACAGAAAACAGAGCTCTGTCCATGGTCCTGGAAACGTGACTCACATGAACTTACTGTCCACAGCATAATTACTCACAGTAGTCACATGGTACTTAGATCACATGATAATTTAGGTAATAAAATCAATCAATACTCCACTGAGCTCAGGTCCTGTTTGAGGGATGTGCTCTTGCTCCTGACATCATTTCCTTTCTAGTTTAAGGAAATGTTCCAAATAGATCAAGAAGGTCCATAAAAATTAAAATGTAAACTGTAGCACACTGGAATACTCTGATACTGAAGGCACTCAGGCTAAATATTCTCCATGTGTAAAGGGATGCATTTTAAGGCCTGCTTCCTTTGATTAACCTATAGATGACCCGGCCTTGGGGCGAGGTAGATTCTAATTGTGCAATTACATCTGGGGGGGAAGGGGGTGGTTGGGGTTTTTTATGGTGGTCCTTGTCACCTTCTCTCCATACCTGACTCCCCATCATAGAACAGGCTGCAAAGTAATGGAGGGGCGGAACAGGAGGAAGGGCTCATTACGGGGCGACACAGCAGGAGGCTGGGCGATGGGTGGGGGGAGCACACGTACAGCCAGACTGCCTCTAATGGAATAACCCACACGCCATTCCCTTAGGAGCCAGAGCTCTAGAATACTGGCTGCAGAATGAACGGTAATATATCCAGTCCCTATTTGAAAATTAAGGGTGGCTCCTGTACGATTACTTATATTTAGCTGTTTTTTATGAAAAGTATTTTGAGGGGGAACATTTTTTTTTATAGGCCTATCACCACAGAGCATAGGCAGAAGACCTCTGGAGGACTATGGTTCTCTGGAATGGTTTGTTTGACCCAGATTAAGCCTAGCTCCAGCATGTAACAATGTTCAGTAAAACTCTCCGTTGAAATTCCTTTAAGGTATAACATTTAATCAATGCACATGAATGTGGAATAATTTTCTCTGCTATTTTTTTTTTTTTCCATTAAGATAATGTTTAGGATTATGGTGTACTAAATAAACACAGTTTTAACCCTTTTAGTTGCTTGGACCTCCTGTATGAAAGGGTCCTAAAATGTCATCTGATCTTATTCTAAGTCCCTGTAATAATAAATTACAGTTTTACTGAACAAACCTCATATGCAGCATTATACATTACTATAGCTTTACCAAAAATATGTTTTAAACCATCCAGGTTTGATTGGAAAAGTATGTGAACCTCTTAGAAAATGGTCTCCTCAAAAGAGGGTATTTGAAGTCAGTTGTTCCAATCAATTAAGATGTGGGTTTAACCAGACATGCCTAAATAAAGAAATTTCAGAAAAGGTTATCTACTCTTCACAACAGAATTCTGCTGCAATATCATGTTCAACATGGTGCAATATGGAAGAGGTTACAAAAGAATTTCTGAAGACTTCATGAGTCCATAGTCAGATAGACAGTTTGCAAATGGAAGAATTTCAGAACTGTTGCTATTCTGCCTGGGAGTGAGTGTCCTACAAGGCTTAGTGCATGTGCATTCTGTACAATCCTCAGAAGTGTGACAGAGAGCCCTACGGTGACAGCAAGACTCTGCAGACATGCCTTGCACTTGATAACATCTGTATGCATGAGTCTCAGACTAGCACTCACACTACATCAAACCCTCTCATGACGAAAGGTGTCTCAGCACCGGCCAGCACAGAGTGGCTCAGTTAGAACACTATGCCTCTCAAATAAACTGCCACCACTCCTGCCACCTGTAGCTCATTTTGGCAACACATGAAACATAAGAAAACACAGATAGCATGACAGAACGCATCCCATTAATTTATAGTTCTTTTTTAAGAAATCAGCTTATTTTGAAAAAGTTAAAAGCTCTTTTTGATAAGTCAGTTATACTGTGTGTATAGAAAGCAGTATTTAAAAAATATTAGGGGATACTAATTGCTTTGCTTTGTAGGGCACATCAATGCAGAGAGTCCAGGAACTCAGCTATGTATTACATGGAAAAACACACACACACACACACACACACACACACACATATATATATATATATATATATATATATATATATATATATATATATATATATATATATATATATATATATATATATATATATATTCTTCTTTTTTTCTTTTTTTTCAGGCTAGGAAAAAAGTTTTCAATAAATAAATAAAAACTAAAAACTGCAGAAAATTCTATGCATTTACAGCTGGCTGGAAGGGATATATTGATTAATACACAAATTAAAAGCAGTTCTCATAATGAGTGTTGTAAGCCCTCACAACACACAAGGATCACACCCTACAAGTTTAAACAAGTTTAGCAATGTGAAGATGCTGAACTGAAACAGTGACCTATAGCTGACTGTGAAAGATTACTTTCCCTCACATGGCATCTGGCATACATTTCCCAGGGTATACCTTGCTTCATTTCGGCCTCACTCGCCACTGAAAGGGAACTTTAGCAAAGCCAGGCTGGAAACTGCAACGTGCTTCTCTGGCTTGGGTAAACTCACCCTGCTCCTCTCTACCGCTGCGTGAGTCTGCAGCTCCTCACATCTCAGAGGGTGTAGACAGGTCTCCCGGGGTTCTCTCACTCACACTTCACCCCACTCTCTCCCACCACCAGCTGAAACTCAAAACTGTCGGCCCTGACTTCCTCTGCCCACCCCCCAAGCCCGCCAGTTCCTGGCCCCCTAAGGGTCACTGAGATTCTCCTGCACTCCGGGCACATCCAAGTCAAACACGGGGCCCACAGACAAGCACGTCCGCTATCCCACATCAGAACGGTGCCTCGTTCTGAGGCCTCTCCACAGATCTCTGAGCAAACATATTATGCTGGATTAAATGTTTCCCCCTATTTGTTGTTTTTTGCTTTGAAGGCCGCCTCCAGAGATGGGACTGGGTTCATAATAACATGAGAAACCCCCACTCGATTTGCCAGACTGCTGAGACTCTGCATTGCAAAGCATTCATCCTCCTGTAAGAGCCAAAAAGTAGACTTGTCCAGCTCACATCAGGTTCTCAGCCCTCATGGATCTGTAACAAACAAACCTCTGCTGGGAAAAAGGCAGGAAAACAGGTAATGACCAGACCTCGTGAACTCATGGCCTTAAAACACAAGATTCATAAAAATGAAGTAGGATATCTCCCATGAGAACGCACTTTATTTTCAATTGAGAATTGAAGCCAAACTCGAGCCTCTCAAAGTGCTGTTCACCCAAAGCACTGAGCTTGTAATTTAACATCGGAGTGCTATGGCATTGTGGGTTTCTCCTTTTTCACTATAAACAAAAGCGGTACACAAAAACACGCGTGGCACGAGCACGTGCGTGCACAATTAAGAGATATTTTAAAAAGGAAAACGGCTCTAGCTTTCATTCTATCTCCCTCCTTGATTAATTGTTTCACAATCGAGCCAGCGTGCGGCATGTCTTCCACGAAAAACAAGCCCGGCGGAGAGGCGTGCGCACGCTGATCAGCCCAGCGGTGGGCCACCACAGCCGCGCTCGTTACAGAGCACACTCCACGCGTGTGAAAAAGCCAGCGCCAGAATGGTTCTCACTCCCTCATGCTGCCACTCCAAAAAACAATACAGCTGTTAAGAGACTGGCCCGAGGACACTAAGCGAGCAGGCACACTACAGTTAGCATTTGGGCAGTTTTAGAGGTTAGCGGGAACTTTTCAAGTATAGCTAACCTGCGTGAATATTCCAGTAGCTATTGCCTTCACTTGGATTCTGCCTCTAAAATGGCCGTCTTGTGATGCCAGCCAGCAAGCCTGCCAATCAGTCTTTCTCCCTCTCTTTCTTCACAATTTGCCTCCGAGAGCTGTGCACTGAACATCCTCAGGTTACGATCTCGCAAGCATCACGTTGTCGAGTCAAATTAATTCTCTGCTAAACTCCCCCGGCACCCCCTCGATACCATCACGGAAACGTCGGATTAATAGGATCCCGCCGCAGTCGCACCACTGCGTCGGCTGTCTGCCAAGGGGAGGGGCTGAGTCAGAGACCTTCCAGGTCTCTGGAAAAACTGCCCAGGGAATGGAGAGAGAGAGAGAGAAATAAAGCATGGGCAAAGGAGGAGAGGAGAGCCAGGCGCAGAGGGGTCGGGGAAGCAGGAGGAGCCGGGGGCGAGCGTCCGGGCCCAGAGGAAGCGCTCGCTTGCCCCCGTGATGAGCAGCTATCGGACCTGGAGCACAATGGGCCTCAGTGTGCCGCGCCGTGCTGCCAGCTGCTGCCTCCCTTCGCCATGGGGAGGGAAGTGAGGAAGCCTTCACATAGAGCCTGCCTGAAACAGCTCCTGTATTGATTTCATAAGCGCACGAGGCGGTGGGGCGGGGGGTGTCGGGGGGAGTTGTTGGGGGCGGGGTGGTGAGAGTGCGAGAGTGCGGGAGCGCGGACAGCTGATAATGAATAAAAGATAGGGCCCGGTGTTTAGCTACAGAGGAGTGGGGAGGTAGAGAGCATAGGAGCAGCCCCATACACCGCCATCTTCACTTATAACAGCACATGCGCTGTTGCATGAGGAAGTAAGTGACTGGGCTCATTCTCTGGGACCTGGCGAGGCTGGGATATACAGCAGGAGAGATGTAGCAGTGCGTCTGGTGTGGTGGCACCAAGAGTGGCCGGGCAGCAGGACGTGCCGGGTTGAGTCTCCTACCCCCACCCCAGCATGTTATTGAACAAAGACCATCATGGGAGCTAAACCCAAACATTACTTTTGACCACTTTCTCTAACAGTTAAGATAACCCTGCGACCCTTTTGGCAAACTCGGTTTAGTTTGTTATTAAAGTTTCTCAAGCCTGTAAAAGTATGATTTTCGCAGTTTTTCCCACACGCAGCTGCTGAGTTAGATGTATAACTAAATGGTTCAAATGGGGATGGGATGTACTAGTTCCTCAAGAGCAGCTAGACTACCAGCCTCGAGTGTGTTTTGATAAGACACCCAAGATCATAATAAGGAAGACAAAGCTACATTATGAATGTTACCTCATGCCTAAGGTGATATAATTGCTATAGTGGTGCTGCAGGAAACTCATCCCTGATTGTTTAACGGTGCTTATTCAAAGACTACACAGCTTAGCCAATGCAAAGAGGCCTGCAGATAATGCCTTTATTATTTAAGAATACATTTTAATGGAGGTGGGGGTTTGTAGAAAATTCTGCTCATGGACAGAGCTCATGGACAGAAAAAACAGCAAAGTTGTGTTCCATTGTTCACACTGTGCAGGTCTTGCAAGAGTGACTTCAGGCCGGTCTCAGCCGATCTGTCCAAAAGTCGTTGCAATATCAGAACCTTCAGTGACCATCCATGTCCTGACAGAGAGGGCTAGCATGGGTCGATAAAGTGCTAATTGTGCTTCACCTCACAATTGCCATCACCTTGAAGCATACATTATCATAGTATTTGGCTGAGGCGATATGCAGAAGGCACTTCATGGGAATCAACATAGCCCTTGAGGTGAAAGGCTCATAGCCCAGGCTGGCTACAGGTTAGAGCAATACGGGTTACCTTCTGTTCAGCAGCTTTACACGATGCACAGCTCATGCTTATGGGGTTGGTAGCCCATCAGGCTTCTGCAGAAAGGCATGGCCCCACAGGAAAACACTCAGGGGAAAAGCCTTTAAACTGTCAGGAGTTAGCCGAAGACAAGGAATAGCTATTCGAGGGCTCAGTTGACTAGCCTAGACTTATAGCTCTGCCATGGCTCTAATTAGATGGATTGAGAGGCAACTGAAGTAGGACACAGAGTGGTAACGTGTCTCTGTAAGCTGAAGGCTAATTTTAGCTAAAGGGGAAAAAAGTGAAGTAAGTTACTCTGTAATGCACAAGTTATTCATATCAAGCAAAAACTTTTCAGAGCCTTAATTTTCTACAGCAATTTTCACAGTAGTCATCTATTACATATCGCCTGGACATATACTAGCCATAAGGTATGTTTTTCCTTAAGGGGAGGTGGATATTTCTGACAGTTCTGTCATACTGACATTGCAAATTACGTTACTGTAGAGGATAGATTGTAGTACTGTCAAATGTGTTCCTGTTACTTGGATTGGACTAAACTGGACTCCATTGCAGTATCAGACTGTGTTGTTTCCAGATATCATTACAGGGCACATGACAGCTAAAATTATGACTAATGTCAAAGATACCGCGATATTCCAGCTCGATGAAAAGATGATTATCTGTGTTATGTAAAAACAACCAGGACAGCTAAACCAACACGCATGCATGAACACACACACAAATGCTCGCACACAGGGATAGCAGGCACACACAGAGAGAGAGAGAGAGAGAGAGAGAGAGAGAGAGAGAGAGAGAGAGAGAGAGAGAGCAAGTGAGCAAGACAGACAGAGAGAGAGAGAGAGAGAGAGAGAGAGAGAGAGAGAGAGAGAGAAAATGTTCAACCTAAACAAGAACAGAAAATTAGCATATTAGCTTTCCATGTACCACTACATCCTGGGAGGTGCAATAATATTCAATTTACCATAATTGCAATTTAACCACACTGCTGGTTTAGAGCAGTTCATAGTTGATGTGCCTTGTATGCAGTAAAGGCAACTCATCAGAAAAACAAAAGGGTATTCCTACTGTTATCATGCTCTTGACATAATAGTGGCATTAGGTCTGACGGTTCAGTAGCAGAAACTGACATTCAGGAGTCAAAATAAGATACACCACAGTCTGATGATGGTGTCTTTTTATGTGCAGGTCAATTGAAACTGGAACAACTCCCTAATCACAGTGCAAATTACTCCCAGGCATCCAAATTCTATAAGGGCCTCATCACAACTCAAGGGACCACATTGCTCGCATCTCCTGCGCTCAGTCTATGGCTGAGAGACCTTTTGCAAAACTTCAAAGTGAAGCTCATCAAGCTGAGTCTTTCACTCTGCATATTATACTGCTAAACGAATGGATATGCTACTAGGCTTCCAATAGAAAGAGGACACTTTTCAAAACTACATTTATTGTGCCTTTTCCCTGTTGATATAAGCAAGGTAAATAATTTATCTCGAAGACACATCCCTCATGAAATCTTAAGCAATCCTAAACAATTGCATTGTCAGTCCGGTGGACAAAGTGTCCTCTTTCTGTCTTGCTGTTGTTGTTGTTGCTTTCCCTCGAGACCCTGGAGACATCTGAAATGCATAATCAGTGTTTGTGCAAGATGGCTTTTGAACTGCTTGCATGCGAAATGCACAGAGGAACAGTGAAGGCGAAAGCACAAGCATCACACCTGGCCATCAAGCTGCAGCCAAATGCCCAACCCACCCCACACCCCCCACCACCAACACACACACACGCACGCACACATACACGTACACATCCGCGTGGCAAGGTTGCTGGTGTTAATGGTTTGACGGCTCGCTCGTGTGAGCGCAAGTTGTTTTAGATACTGCTACTTATTTTAATGAGAAGTCTTTCTCGCTCTCCCACCACCTCCCTGGGGGCTCGCATCCGTTTGTTTTTGTTTTTACTCTCTCACTCTCCCTCATACGCTCTCTCTCTGTCTCTCCTTCCATCTCTCTCTCCATCTCTCTGCTGATTAATATGTATATATAAAAAAGAAACATGTCTCCTGCTTTTTCTGCCGGTGATTTACAGGTCCATACGCTTAGTGGTGGGGAAGTAGTCGCTGTTGCTTGGCACGAACTAATGAGGTCTGGGCACAGAGGCAGCGCCCAGCCCACCCGCGCGATCCCGCCGACTTCATTTGAATCAGCAATCAAGTGAGAAATTTCGCCGTGCCGCCCCACCAGAGAGGAGGCTGGAAAAGATGCGGCCAGGAGGGTGTGAGCCATAGCAGGAGTCCGCTGCCTTGTTCTAGTCCATCATGTTAGTGTGAGGGGGCAGGGAAGAGAAGGCTGCCTTGCCTCAGATGTTTTGCCACCACTAAACCAGAGGCTGAAGGGCAAGCTGCACCCTAAGTTTAATACAGAGTCAATGTGTGTCAAGACATAGAAGGTGCCAAGAACCAAAGAGCTAACTATGGTTAATATTCACACAGGACTCGGACACAAAATATCCAGCATATAGATTTTATTTCTCCACACAGTGCAGTAGTATAATAAATACATCAACATAATAAATTATAGTCAACAACTGATCATTCTTAGAAACTGACTGTTACACTAACTTCACAGAATATGCAGTGCTTCACTGCAGCTCAGTTATCAAATACAGAAGCCAACATTTTATGCATAACTAAATTATAAGCATTTAGTCATTAACAACAAATCATTCCTCAACAAAAGTACATTCGTAGTGTATCAAAGTGTAGAGGACCGCAAATAAGATCAGCTGCAAAATGACAGTGTGATTCAATAAGCATACCTACAACCTTGCCTGAAGATAATGCATTTTGCTCATTGACGTGAATGGGAAAATGCTTATTATCCACAATTTCAGTGCAGGCCTGAAAAAGCAGGGCACAGGGCCGTGCGGTGGACCTACTGAATGTAACAGGTGTTCTGTGGAGGACTGCCCTTGCTCTTGGCAGCTGAGCCTCTCGCCTCACATGCAGCAGGAGGAACCCGGCCGGCTGCCAGAAACAGAACACGGGGCGTGACCCCACCGGCCCCAGCCTGAACGGCATTGGAAAGTCCCGTTTCCTCTCCTCTGACATGAGACCAGCCATGTGGGACAGGCGAAGACGCATGTGTGTGCTGCGTAAACGTACAGTGCGTGGGCCAGCTAGGAGCTGGGGTCCCAGGGCTCCTGAGCTGCTCACCCCCCCTTCTTCCTCCTCCTCTTCCTTCCCCCAAAGCACCTTTTATCTTGCTCACTCTCCAGCCACCCTCAGGAGTCATGAAGGCATCAGCCCAGGCAGGCTCCCTGCTCCTTCTGCGCCGAGACCATACCTGCATGTGAGCGTATGAGCATGCGAGCGTGCATGCATACGTGTGTGCGTGAGTGCATGCATGCGAGCGTGCGTTTACAAAAAGCAGTAACATCAGAGAACTAGCCTGAGCGCAGGTGCCCATGCTTATCAGTAACTGTGGGTATTATGTATTCCTTAGAAGCCTTAAGCTATTACACCATACCCACCAAAGTGTGCCCAGCGTGGAGATCAACCTAGTGCAGGGAACTACAAGGAGAAATGTATTCAAAAAGCAGTCTGAGATTAGGCACTTTTGAATAAACCACATTTCACGCATCTGAAAGAATGATGCAAGTACAGTTCATGACATGACGCAATTGTCTTGAATTGTGTCAAGGCGATGAATCTGTGCTTGTGAGCAAAAGCATTTCTGTTCTTAGACCTCCTTAGACCTTCTAGAAAGGGGTTTCCCAAGAAGGAAGGGAGGGGTGTGGTATTGGGGTCCAAGGTAGAGGTCACCAAATAAGTATGTGTGGGCTGAATCCCTGGTCCTGAGTCCTCGAGGGTGACTGTAGGCTAATTAATAATTAATGCCAGAGACTGTGTGTTTGAAATGCAGATGTGATAACTGCAGGCTTGGCATGGTGCTTCAGAGGAAGCAGATTTGGAAGCTACAGGGAATCGGGGCTCCCATGTTAGCAGGCTTGGGTAGTAGACCTGGGTGCAAAGCAAGGCTGATGGTTTAGATTAGATTCCCCTCAGCCGCTAATTACCTGAACCCACTTTGAAGTTTCTCACTCTCTAGAACTGCAGGGAAGAGAGGTTGATTCAGCCAGGGGAAATGGGGGAGAGAGGATCAAATGGATCAGTTCAGGAACAGGATAGTGAGTTTGAATGGTGGGGGATGGATCGTGGGTGAAATTTTGACTGGAACGTGTAGACCAACTACTCCAGGCAACTGTGCACGTATACAGAAGTTGCTATGCCTAAGTGTGTGAAGAAGAGACACAAATAGCCCGTTGTTTAGCCCGTTGTTTTAAAGTTATTGCACAGGCAGTCAAATACATGGCTTTTGCTAGCCCATGCTACTGTGATAAGTAATATATGTGTCTTCTGAATGAGCCTGAACTGGAAAAAAAAAGATGAAAAGATAACAGGAGTACACAAAAACAAACATATTCACTAAAATTAAAACGGTCTGTTAAAAACGCGCATACTCAAAAGAAAGAACAAAAACAAAAATAACTTATATGAGCTATATAAGTTATCTAAATCAATATAAAGAGGGTGATATAACAATTAAGCTTTTGTTGTATAAGCCTATTAAATAAGGATAGATTTCTGGATCGAAATTCAGAATTATTTTAACTAACACGCAAATAGGAAGAGTAGGGCGCAATTACAGAAGCGTAACTGGAATATTAGTCACGTAATATGTTATATATGCAGCAGTCGCACCAAATCATTTCTTATAGGCAACTATCATATTTACAAGTTCATCGACAATTCTAGAATTACGTGACAAACCTTTATTGCATTGGTCATTTCGCACGAGCCTGCGAGTTAAACATCCGGTTGAACCTAGAGAGGCTACAATACCTTTTCAAAATGTCGGATAATGTTTGTAAACGAAGCTATAATTATGAACTGACTGAGAAACTCACTGTCAAATAATGTTTAAAAAATGCAGTTCAATGAATTGTAACGTTTAGGTCATCTGTCCTCTATTCCTCGGTTGTTTGTGCAGTTTATTTCTGTAATGTGGAGAATAGTTCTATACTCGAACTGTTAGCAGTGCTGTAATCGTCATATTGCGAAACTGAAGTGAGGTTGAAGCTAAAGATAAGTTAAATCAAAATCCTGCGTGTTTAGTGTCCTATTGCGGTCGAATAGCTTTGCGTTAATGTGTCACTCCTAAGCGCTGGACGATTCTGTGCCAGACTTTTTTCATTCACCTTGCACTGGCCTATCTTTTCGATGGTGCGTTCAGCTTGAGCTGATGAATAAATCATGACTAAGACGCAGAGGTCAAGAAAGACTGTGGGTTATATACACCTACACTAAATGCAAATACTGCATCATAGCGCACACCCTTTCATAAAGCCAGAATTTCTCCTTGAACTTGAATTTGTGAAGAGTGACTTTGAGCTGGCTGAAGTTTCCTGATGAGGACATGAATAACTTCTACAAATGTTTACTTTCTCCTTGGATGTGTAAAGCCGGTTACAGGTAGAACTGCTGCCTTTACTCGGAAAGAGGCCTGCAATCACAGAATTCATCAAACTTCCTTAAACAAAAATAAATGTACTCGTGGTTGGACCCTTGTTAAAGTGGATAGGTATGTCTGCATGTCTGTGTGAGCAACAGTCCTAAAACAAGAAAGCTTAAGCTCACACTCAAAAAAAAGCATGTATGCTTTTTCTCTGTATCCTTCTTTTACTACCTATCTCACAGCTCTCTCAGACATATAAGGCGGGGGGGGGGGGGAGCACACACACACAAACAAACCACTGCAGGTGCAAAACTCTTGTTTGGTTGTCACCTCCTGGCCCCGGGTTTGGACCCTAGTCCTTAGCACTGCTCAGAGTGTTTGCCTGAGAGGTTCTAAGGAAGGAGATCCATTACAGAGCGGTTCCTCTCAGGCCTCTTGTCCTTTGTATCTGGATGGAGAGGAAAGGCATGAAGAGTTTGTTTGAAGTTAAAGGCATGATAATACGCTTCAGAGTTGTGGAGCACATCAGAAACTCCCACACTTCCATGAGCTCATACAGAGAGTGGCGGGGACACTCAGAGGAGAAGACATGGCAGAGGCTTGGTTTTTTAAATAAACTCTCTCTCTCTCTCTCTCTCTCTCTCTCTCTCTCTCTCTCTCTGTCTCTCTTCCTCTCTTTAGCATGCATACACACACACACACACACACACACACACTCACGCTCTCTTAATGATAAAATGACAACAAAAACAACACTTGGAGATTTCGTTTTAGATATACATTTGGGTTTCAAGAATAAGAGCAGATCATCTGATTAAATTTAGTGCATTTCAGCACTTTTTTTTCCCCCAGCAAATGGACATATGTACGAGTGTGAGGAGACACCGCACCTTAAAGGCATGCAGCTGTAGAAACTTGCATGGAGAGTTTGCAAAAGAAGCATGATTATTTAGAAAATGTTTGGAAATGAAGCAAAAGTTTATTCAGTGTGCCATAACTTAAAGTGATTAATCAGTTGAGTCATCAGAGCATCAGTGCTCCTTACACTGAGAGGAAATCTTTAGCAAACACCTACACTGCAAACAAAGTCTAGAAAATCTAAAGTCTAAACTGGATGATCCATACCATGTTTGGTCTATATCTGTTTTCACACTGGCATTTCATGCACAGTGTTATGAATATACGTTTTATTAGTTTCACCAGCAGAAGAATGTCAGTCTCTTTTGGCTTGCTGTTTTTACCATGTAGTTTAAAGCAGCATTTAACATTTAGCATTTAATATGCCATGTTCATAATGTCTGTTGTGTGAAAGGTGCCTGGTACTCACACCTTGCATGGTAATATTTTAAGTTTGGCGTAATGACACGTGTGGCTGTTTCCTGAACTGGTTTATCGTATAAGGTTTCCTAGACCATGCCTAAGCAGCTGAATTGATGACTGAACAGATCATTCGTTCTGGAAGTATATATATCGATGAAATGTTGTATTTTTAGGATTTTCGTAAAGGCTATCGAATTTTATGAGTTTTACCTTTGACAGATTTTGGAACACCATATGAATAATAAAAGCTTTTAATGAATTTTCTAAAGCTAAACTCCGCTGTTTAATTACTGAAACAAACTGATAACGACAAATTATAGCATTTCATAATGCTTTAGTCATTTATTTATAAGTTGATGATTTAAACTTTTTTATATTGGCAATCGTGCACAACACCGCATATTAATTAAGCAAGTAAAAAATGATCTTACTTTTTAGAAAACTATAAAAACTTTTACTTTCAGTTGTTTGCACGATATATTTGCTGTAATTCTACTAATGAAAGGCTGCTGATATGCTGATATGAACTGGTGTGTTGTAACAACTGCGTATTAATCGTTATAGCACTGTTCTGCTTATAACAATGGTCTTCTTTTATAGTAACAACATTTTTGTTTTTTTACAATATTATCCTACGGTAGGTATTACAATGTGTTGCATCGTACTTCTATGAGTCTATGTAAATATAAATTCTTTATATATATATATGTATATATATATATATATATGTATATATATATATATATATATATATATATATATATATATATATATATATATATATATATATATGTATGTATGTATGTATGTATGTATTCCGACTAGATTCTCTGTTCCCGACTAAATCACTTACGGGACATTCAAGGCGTAAATAGAATTGTTATTTTGCTGCATGTTCTGATAAAATAGGTTAACTGTTATATGAGTAATTATAATTATGTCAAAAACGCTTTAGTTCCCAAGTTCCAGCTCAAATAATTAATTTGTCAAAACGCTTTTCACCCGAAGCATTAAATCGAAAAGGGTGCTTTTACAGTGATCATGAAGCTTCGTTAAGTGACAAGGAAAAGATTAGTCTACTACGTCATACTCAACCACTTGCTTAGTTTGTTGTACTCACCCATTAAGTAATTTACTCCATATACGTTAACGGCAAATAGAGATTTATCTAACATCTGCATGTTAAAGTGCAAAATTGTTGTGGAATAAATCTAGCATGGACTTGTCATTTGGTAACAGAAAAAGCCTGACAATATACTTCTTCCATTGGGCCCGCAGCATAAATGGGGAGAGTGCCTGAAATGCTTTAAAGTTCACTCTGGAAAGGGAACTAGGGCAGTGCCTTAATGTACATTACACCTACACTGGAAATTCAGATAGGCCCGTGGAAATAGAAGTGGCAATTCAGCAAGAAGAAAAAGAGAAATTACCGATTTTGTGGTTGCAGGATTAAACTCACCAACCTTTGTACACTCGAAGTGAGCATGAATAACATAGAACTCGGACTCCATGCATAGACTAATTTATTCATTATTTATTTGATTAAGGCCTAGATTTATTATTATTATTATTATTAGTAGTAGTAGTAGTAGTAGTAGTAGTAGTAGTAGTAGTAGTAGTAGTATTGGTACAATTTGAAGTAAATCTAAAAAGTGGAACAAGTTTGTATCTATTTAAATGACATAGAGTTAGAAAATGCATTGTCGTTGTTGTAGTGAAACATTATTATGCAAAAGGACGAGGGAATTCGACCCTGCCCAGTAAAACCCGCGTGGCGCATCATAGTGATGTATCATGGTGATTCTCCAACACAGAGCCCCCAGGACTTAAGTTGGAGACAAAACAAAGAGCAGATACTTCATAAATTATGGATGTACCTTCATTTAGCACCATATATTCTATTGGCGATGAAACATATAAAAATGGCCCGATGGAGCGTTGGTGCTCTCCCCAGTATGTGTCCTACATCCTCTTTGCTTTGGCGTTACTAATGCATTTCTTCCACCATGGCATCCATGCCAAAACTGCTTTGAGGTCTCATTTCATTGGGCTAAAAGCACCAAGTCGACTCTGTTTGCACTGTTTGCACTTATAATGTGTTTGTGTGTGTGTGTGTGTGTGTGTGTGTGTGTGTGTGTGTGTGTGTGTGTGTGTGTGTGTGTGTGTTTAAGGTGAAGCAAGCGTGCAACCGCATATTATACTCCCTAAAGCTATTTTAATTAGCAAAAAACTAATACCAGAATTAAGCAACAGAATCTGCGGTTTCTGTGAAGAGTAGCATAGTTTCATATGAAACTGTTATAATAAATGTATTATATAAGTTATTATTATTACTGTTGTTGTTGTTTTGTTGTTATTGTTGTTGTTGTATTTTAAATATTTCATTTGTGTTCACATAAAATGGGCTAATATTAAATAAAGGGTTAATTCGTTGACACGTTATTTTTATAACTATGGGAAATCTTTTTTTTTTTTTTTTTTATAAATGAGCAATTCGAGTTATATTACTAGATAAAAAATGTATAAACTACGGTATATTAAAGACAAGTCGAGCAAGCTACTAAACTTTTTCAAAACATCTTTTAGTAAAGAAAACACTTAACCTATATGCCCTCCGATATACGGCCAGAGTCATTCGAGATGTTTCAAAAACATTGGAAAAATTGCCTTTAAGAGGTCGGCCTATTAATGACCATATGTATGACCCTGATTTAAAGGTAAAAGTAGTTAGGTCAATAACAAGTTATGCAAAAAACTAAATGTACAACTATGGTAGCTATCCAGGAATAATGACGCGTGATAAATGTGCTGGGCTTGTTTTTATCATTTATTTCACTTTTCTTTTTTTTTTTTTATTTTAGAAGGGATATCTAAATGGTTAGTTGTAGGACCAGCGGGGTCTTGAACCCATGCAAGCAGTGTGAGTTTACCGTAATGTTAAAGAGGTCATGACACGCGAATGACAGGTCCTGCCCCGGGCGTCATGCTGTTTCAGCTCGCAAGCCAAATGTATCTTGGAACACTGAGACAGCGATACAAACACCATCACAACTGCCATGCTAGAATGAAAAACAGTAGTGCTAAAACTATACAAGCCTGTCATATTGTACTCATATTGTACAGGATTGTGTACTGTCGGATGTTTTTTTTTTTTTAGTTGTTATTAACAGCGCACCTCTAGGGCTAGTTTGTCCGCATAGTCTATGTTTATACTCAATATTTCTTTTTGAATTTTTACCCAGATTCTAACAATAGTTTACAACTTATTTTTACTTAAGAGGCTACAGACGATATTCATTTTAACTGGGTATTTACGGTGTTCTTTTGTTTCGTTTTGTTTTGCTTTGTTTTGTTATTAAATATATGTAGGCCTGAACAGTAGACACAAATAGCAAGAAGACGCACGGGGTAGCGTTTGTTTATCCTAGTGATCATTATGCTAAGTGTTTAGATAAGCCTATTGGTGGATACATTTCAGAAGATAAGCGTTTCAAAAGCATTTAATTCTGTATTTCGACTATAAATACTTAGAAATCTACTACAGACTTTCAACTGGCTATAAATTACATTTTTAGCAGACCAGGGAGTCGAAAGAAATGCGTTTTTCAAATAAAGTAGCGCGGAAGTGTACGTCGAGCAGAGACGATAACCTAAAACGTAGCCTCTTCGTATTGTTGCTTATTATTATAAGATTAATACTCCTATCGTTCCCCCAAATATCGTCTCTTGTAACAGTAGCATGAGGCGTTGGGGCGGTCTTATTTTCTTCAGCGTCCAGCATGGGCCCTCTTTTGAAAGAGTCCCTTTATTCTGGTTGGGACGGGGATTTGTGGCCGTGGCCACCTTTTATTCGGCTCTCTATGGAAACGAGGATCGTGAGGAGAAAAATGTGCGTCTGAATAAAGGGAATCGGCACAAGGAACGGCTTGAGAGAAGCATCTGTTACACTTGGAAACTTAGACTATGGAGAGGAGACGACAGAAATAGCTCCCTCTCCTCTAATCCCACGTCTCGGATAGCTGTATTTCTCATATTTACAATTTTTAAAAATACAGTATGTTGCAATATAACAGCATTTAGCCTACAACTAAAGAAGTTCTCCATCCATCTACCCGCTGGGCCACTGAGCTATATATTCAAAATGTCAGAACATATACAGCACTTTATTTTGCACATTGCTTTCGATAATGCCAGCCTAGAAATTAAAATATGTTTTCCTGAAATTGAACAGTGTCTTAAATTAGGCTGAAAAATAAAATCTCCGCAATGATTTCAGATAGTTGTAAAGGTATTTTGACTACATTTTTATGAAGACGTAATAGATTAATATTGTTTGTACTTTTGAAAACAGTAGTCTGATGCCATTAGTAAAAGAGTACTCTGCAAATATCACTTTTGACTGAGATGAGAAAACAAATGAACATTTCCTTCTTAGCAATATATTTTAAAGTGCTGTGATAAAAACATTACATAAAAACATTACAATGAAATTTCCAAGGATATATAAAACGGTCATTTCCTTAAGGTCTACAAAGTAATTTCTTGTAAAAATAAGAGTGGTTGCCACCACTTTTATTCCTGGTAACCGAAAATGTAACGTAATGTAGGCTCGCGGGTTTCCCTGGACGAAAACAGCTTATAACATAGCCAATGAAATGAAATTCAAGTGTCGCTAAGTTCTCCTCCCATTCCCGCCTTATGACATATCGATGTAACCGAAAATCTACACTATCTTTTTGTAAGATCATAGATAGCTCACCTGTTCGTGGCTGAGCTTCCTCACAATTTCCTCGTGATCACTCTCCTTAGAGAAACTGCAGTCTTTAATGACTTTCTGGTGGCTGGTAGCCTTCTTTTATTTCTGCTAAATGTATGAAAATGTATGCAAATTTAAATCAAGCTTAACCTGGGAGCTCTTGCAATATATTTAATGGAATTTCAAACCAATAAGGGGACTCTGATGCAGTCTTCTAATGGCAAATATAATTACGCAGCTAGGTAACCTCTGAAATATGCAGATACGTATTTTTTCAACTCGGTGAAGACCTGTCGAGATTCTTAAAGACCTACGTGCAAGATTGCTCAGTGTTGACAAGAGCCACAAAGATTCTTTTTGTGTACTTGGTATGTTTTAAAACAGTGCACATTACCGGCGGTTGTAAAAGCATCTGAATCCAAAGTAATATTTCACATGTTAAATAAAATAAACAAAAAAGTATCTAGTACAAATTATCTTTAAAGTGTGAAGCTGTTTATAAACTTGTAATATTCGATGATGAAGTATTTTGTCCTCAGATTTAGCCAACATTATTAATTTGACTGCTGTTTGACAGGGAAGTTGTTCATTTTGCCCGAACAGCAAGTGTAATTTAGTTAAGCGACTAAAGCTGATGGAACAAATACTGCACTGCGATTTTTCTTCTGAAGAGCCGAATTCACAACACACCATGTGTTATTACTAAAGATTACAATTTATTTCTCATATGAATCATTAACTTGACTAAGCAGACAAATGAAGACAAATTTGCCGTGTTGATATGAGAGTGTGAATGGGGAAAAAACTTAATAACAATGCTTAAGAGAGTAGTTAATAAATATGATCTACAAAGTAGACAATTTCTCTTCATGGCAAACGGCCAATGTATAGATTCACTTCCTGTTTTGTGTCGCTTTAACTCTGGAAATTTTGGGGTATCCAATTTAAGCATCAGCGTTGCAGCCTCCTGCTTTAGGATTGGCTGTGACATAGTACCAACGTGTACGAGCTTCTATGTGATTGGCTACTGAGACTGCCTGTCATTACCAGGCTGCTAATTTGGCTCCAGAGTCTGGTAGATGTCAAAGGCTGAAGCTGTTCCCTTTGCCACATTATAACTAGTAGGGGATCTACAGTAAGCATGGCCACAGCTGCCTCGAATCCCTACAGCATTATCAGCTCCAACTCCATGGTTCATGCAGACGCGTCGGTCATGCAACAAGGGAGTCCTTTTAGGAATCACCAGAAACTCCTCCAAAGTGAATACCTACAGGGAGTCCAGAGCAATGGACACCCAGTCGGGCACCAGTGGGTGACCAGCTTATCTGAGGGAAGCCCTTGGACAGCGTCGCTGGCGAATAGTCCCCTGGAGCAGCAGGACGTGAAACCGGGACGGGAAGACCTTCAACTCGGGGCGATCATTCATCACCGATCCCCCCATGTCGCTCACCACTCGCCCCATACAAATCATCCAGGTGCATGGGGGACGCCTGTGTCTCATAACTCATCTATAAACAACGGAGGACAACCCATCAATATCTACTCACAGAC